>NC_092147.1:86887728-86997728 GCF_045791955.1 Oncorhynchus clarkii lewisi | reverse complement strand
ACAGAGACTGGAGGGATGAGCAGAGATAGGCTGGCAGTACTGTAGACTCACAAACTCACGACAAAATTGTGATTCTCAGGGCTTTAAAGGCCCACAGTGTACGTCAAGAGTAGGTCCTAATGAATTCTTAAATTCTATGCACAAGCCTAGTATACAGTGAGCACAACAAGACATAGTTATTAACATGATGTACAACCCTGACATGCTGAGTCCTTCCCTGCCAGTTAAAGGATGGATTGCATCAAAGATACGTGTATAACAGCATATTGGATATTTGATGATTCATCTTTCACTTACAGGTAAAAGTCCACTTAGCATCTTAGGGAAGCCAACCCTACCACCCGGTTCCTCAGATAGGAGAGATCAAGATGTACATTCTGGTTTGAAAGCACTGCTTTGATGAAGCTGTGAAGGGGGTTACCATAGAGATCCTATTAAATATTCTAATTACATGGGGGTTACCATAGAGATCCTATTAAATATTCTAATTACACGGGGGTTACTCTTGACATAGCACTTAGGAACACTAAGCCATATGATGTGCTTTGTGAGAATGTTCATACTGCAGAACTGGATGTTGAAGAATACCTTTAAGTGTGTCTGTTTGTATGGGGGGAATGTGTATGGATTCATATAGTGAGTGCATACATTTTTGTTCATACTGGTTCCCCATGTTCCCCGTTCATACTGGTTCTCCATGTTCCCCATTCATACTGGTTCCCCATGGGAATCGAATTCTGACCCTGACGTTGCAAATGCCATATTCTTCCAACTGAGCTACACGGGACCATGTATGGGTGAGAAATGTGCATGGTTTCATCATACACCAATCAGTGTTACTGTCAACACAACTACAAACCTCATTTCCCCATATCAGTTTGGAATGATGCCTTTGTCTCTCTGAGACCTGGGCCACATTTAGTATGGCACAGTGGCTGAGTTTACACAGGCAGTCCACATCTGATCTCAGTTGAAACCTAGTGTATATCTGATCCATCCATCCCCTCAGTAGTAATCTCAGTAGTAACCTCATTGGTAACCTCAGTGGCAACCTAGTGGTAACCTCAATGGTAACCTCAATGGTAACCTAGTGGTAACCTAGTGGTAACCTAGTGGTGACCTCAATGGTAACCTAGTGGTAACCTCAATGGTAACCTCAGTGGTAACCTAGTGGTAACCTAGTGGTAACCTCAATGGTAACCTAGTGGTAACCTCAATGGTAACCTAGTGGTAACCTCAGTGGTAACCTAGTGTTAACCTCAATGGTATCCTAGTGGTAACCTCAGTGGTAACCTTGTGGTAACCTAGTGGTAACCTCATTGGTAAACTCATTGGTAACCTCAGTAGTAACCTCCGTGGTTACCTCATTGGTAACCTAGTGGTAAGCTCATCCACCTACTAACAACACTATGTACATAGAGTACATCTAGAAACACCCACTAAACACACTATGTCCATAGAGTATATCTAGAAACACCTACTAACAACACTATGTCTATAGAGAATATCTAGAAACACTTACTAACAACACTATGTACATAGAGTACATTTAGAAACACCAACTAAACACACTATGACCATAGAGTACATCTAGAAACACCTACTAAACACACTATGTCCATAGAGTACATCTAGAAACACCTACTAAACACACTATGTCCATAGAGTATATCTAGAAACACCTACTAAACACACTATGTCCATAGAGTATATCTAGAAACACCTACTAAACACACTATGTCCATAGAGTACATCTAGAAACACTTACTAACAACACTATGTCCATAGAGTATATCTAGAAACACCTACTAAACACACTATGTCTATAGAGTACATCTAGAAACACCTACTAACAACACTATGTACATAGAGTACATCTAGAAACACCTACTGACAACACTATGTCCATAGAGTATATCTAGAAACACCTACTAAAAACACTATGTCTATAGAGTACATCTAGAAACACCTACTAACAACACTATGTACATAGAGTACATCTAGAAACACCCACTAAACACACTATGTCCATAGAGTATATCTAGAAACACCTACTAACAACACTATGTCTATAGAGAATATCTAGAAACACTTACTAACAACACTATGTACATAGAGTACATTTAGAAACACCCACTAAACACACTATGACCATAGAGTACATCTAGAAACACCTACTAAACACACTATGTCCATAGAGTACATCTAGAAACACCTACTAAACACACTATGTCCATAGAGTATATCTAGAAACACCTACTAAACACACTATGTCCATAGAGTATATCTAGAAACACCTACTAAACACACTATGTCCATAGAGTACATCTAGAAACACTTACTAACAACACTATGTCCATAGAGTATATCTAGAAACACCTACTAAACACACTATGTCTATAGAGTACATCTAGAAACACCTACTAACAACACTATGTACATAGAGTACATCTAGAAACACCTACTGACAACACTATGTCCATAGAGTATATCTAGAAACACCTACTAAAAACACTATGTCTATAGAGTACATCTAGAAACACCTACTAACAACACTATGTACATAGAGTACATCTAGAAACACCCACTAAACACACTATGTCCATAGAGTATATCTACAAACACCTACTAACAACACTATGTCTATAGAGAATATCTAGAAACACTTACTAACAACACTATGTACATAGAGTACATTTAGAAACACCCACTAAACACACTATGACCATAGAGTACATCTAGAAACACCTACTAAACACACTATGTCCATAGAGTACATCTAGAAACACCTACTAAACACACTATGTCCATAGAGTATATCTAGAAACACCTACTAAACACACTATGTCCATAGAGTATATCTAGAAACACCTACTAACAACACTATGTACATAGAGTACATCTAGAAACACCTACTGACAACACTATTCCATAGAGTATATCTAGAAACACCTACTAAAAACACTATGTCTATAGAGTACATCTAGAAACACCTACTAACAACACTATGTACATAGAGTACATCTAGAAACACCCACTAACAGCACTATGTACGTATAGAGGCAGCATAAGAGCAACAGAGTGCATGGATGGACGGATGGATGGATGGATGGATGGATGGATGGATGGATAGATGGATGGATGGATGGATGGATGGATGATAGATGGATGGATGGATGGGGGATGGGGGGATGGGGGGATGGATAGATGGGGGAGGGAGGGATGGATGGGGGATTGATGGATGGATGGATGGATTGATGGATGGATGGAGGGGGGATGGATAGATGGGGGAGGGAGGTATGGATGGATGGATGGATGAGGGATTGATGGATGGATGGATGGAGGGAGGGAGGGAGGGAGGGAGGGAGGGAGGGAGGGAGGGAGGGAGGGAGGGAGGGATAGATGGGGAGGGATGGATAGATGGGGGATGGATGGATGGATTAGGACATGGATGGATGGATGGATGGATCGATAGATGGATGGATGGAGGGAGGGAGGGAGGGAGGGAGGGAGTGCGGGAGGGAGGGAGGGAAGGAAGGAAGGAAGGAAGGAAGGAAGGAAGGAAGGAAGGAAGGAAGGAAGGAAGGAAGGAAGGAAGGAAGGAAGGAAGGAAGGAGGGATGGAGAATAAGACGAGAATAATAAGAGAATATAATAAGAGAATAAGACGTAGCTGAAACCCAGAGAACATGGTGCCCTTTAGAAAGGCAAATTGCCGGGAGATGTTGAGTCTAATGTGTTGGTATCCATGGTGACAGGGGAACGACAGGAAGCAGGGACCAGGTCTGCTGTAAAAAGGATAAGAGGAGTGAGGGGGGGGGGGGGGGGTGCAGGAATCCTGTTCAATGAAGGGAGCTCCAACTAACAGGTTCAATCAGCCCTGGACTAACTGGTCATTTCAGAAGAGCTGAGGTCCATTTAGGAAGCAGTGCGGAGGACGTGGAGCAGAACAGTACCATCACCACCACCACAACCACTACTATCACCATCACCACCCCACTACCATCACAACCACTACCATCACCATCACCACCACACTACCATCACCATCACCCCCACCACCATCACAATCACCACCAGCACAACCATTACCACCTTCACAACCACTACCACCATCACCACCACCACAACCACTACCACCACCACCACCACAACCACTACCATCACCTCCACCACCACCGGAACCATTACAATCACAACCACCACAACCACTACCATCACCACCACCACAACCACTACCACCACCACAACCACTACCATCACCACCACCACAACCACTACCACCACCACAACCACTACCATCACCACCACCACAACCATTACCATCATAACCATCAAAACCACTACCATCACCATCACCACAACCACTAACACAACCACTACCATCACCACCACCACAACCACTACCATCACCACCACCACAACCATTACCATCACCACCACCACAACAACTACCATCACCACCACCACAACCATCACCACAACCACTACCATCACCACCACCACAACCATTACCATCACCACCACCACAACAACTACCATCACCACCACCACAACAACTACCACCACCACAACAACTACCATCACCACCACCACAACCATCACCATCACCACAACCACTACCATACCACCACCACAACCACTACCAACACCACCACCACAACCACTACCAACACCACAACCACTACCATCACCACCATCACCACCACAACACCTACCATCACCACCAACACAACCACTACCATCACCATCACCACAACAACTACCATCACCATCACCACTATCACAAGAACTACCATCACCACTACCACAAGCACTACCATCACCATCACCACAACCATTACCACCACCATCATCATACCACCACCACCACTACCATCACCACCACCATCATCACCATCACCACCACCATTACCATCACAATCACCATCACCACCACCACCACCACCATCCGTACCACCACCACAACCCATCACCATCACAATCACAATCACCATCACCACCCCCATCACCACCACATCACAATCACCACCACCACTACCACCATTTCATAAAGCTAAAGCATACCTCTGATTTGTCTGTTTTTACACAAGTCACACTTCCTGCTTTCATATCTATGAGGCCTAGTCCTTTGAGATGTGAACATTCATAACTCAACTACTGCAGTACAATAGAAGCATAAAAGCAGAGCACTCACCAGAACAATTATTCATAGGAATATCAAGCTACTGTGAGCTTAGAATAACAGAAATGTTAGACAAATAGTCACTCTAGGCCCCCAGTGAGACTGTAACTGTAATATGTGGATGTCCTTCTAGGCCCCCAGTCAGACTGTAACTGTAATATGTGGATGTTCTTCTAGGCCCCCAGTCAACCTGTAATATGTGGATGTCCTTCTAGGCCCCCAGTCAGACTGTAATATGTGGATGTCCTTCTAGGCCCCCAGTCAGACTGTAATATGTGGATGTCCTTCTAGGCCCCCAGTGAGACTGTAACTGTAATATGTGGATGTCCTTCTAGGCCCCCAGTCAGACTGTAACTGTAATATGTGGATGTCCTTCTAGGCCCCCAGTCATACTGTAATATGTGGATGTCCTTCTAGGCCCCCAGTCAGACTGTAACTGTAATATGTGGATGTCCTTCTAGGCCCCCAGTGAGACTGTAACTGTAATATGTGGATGTCCTTCTAGGCCCCCAGTCAGACTGTAACTGTAATATGTGGATGTCCTTCTAGGCCCCCAGTCAGACTGTAACTGTAATATGTGGATGTCCTTCTAGGCCCCCAGTCAGACTGTAACTGTAATATGTGGATGTCCTTCTAGGCCCCCAGTCAGACTGTAACTCTAATATGTAGATGTCCTTCTAGGCCCCCAGTCAGACTGTAGCTGTAATATGTAGATGTCCTTCTAGGCCCCCAGTCAGACTGTAACTGTAATATGTGGATGTCCTTCTAGGCCCCCAGTCAGACTGTAACTGTAATATGTGGATGTCCTTCTAGGCCCCCAGTCAGACTGTAATATGTGGATGTCCTTCTAGGCCCCCAGTCAGGCTGTAACTGTAATATGTGGATGTCCTTCTAGGCCCCCAGTCAGACTGTAATAAGTGGATGTTCTTCTAGGCCCCCAGTGAGACTGTAACTGTAATATGTGGATGTTCTTCTAGGCCCCCAGTCAGACTGTAACTGTAATATGTGGATGTCCTTCTAGGCCCCCAGTCAGACTGTAATATGAGGATGTTCTTTTAGGCCCCCAGTGAGACTGTAACTGTAATATGTGGATGTCCTTCTAGGCCCCCAGTCAGGCTGTAATATGTGGATGTTCTTCTAGGCCCCCAGTCAGACTGTAACTGTAATATGTGGATGTCCTTCTAGGCCCCCAGTCAGACTGTAATATATGGATGTTCTTCTAGGCCCCCAGTCAGACTGTAACTGTAATATGTGGATGTTCTTCTAGGCCCCCAGTGAGACTGTAACTGTAATATGTGGATGTTCTTCTAGGCCCCCAGTCAGACTGTAACTGTAATATGTGGATGTCCTTCTAGGCCCCCAGTCAGACTGTAATATGTGGATGTTCTTCTAGGCCCCCAGTCAGACTGTAACTGTAATATGTGGATGTTCTTCTAGGCCCCCAGTCAGACTGTAACTGTAATATGTGGATGTCCTTCTAGGCCCCCAGTCAGACTGTAATATGAGGATGTCCTTCTAGGCCCCCAGTGAGACTGTAACTGTAATATGTGGATGTCCTTCTAGGCCCCCAGTCAGACTGTAACTGTAATATGTGTATGTCCTTCTAGGCCCCCAGTCAGACTGTAACTGTAATATGTGGATGTCCTTCTAGGCCCCCAGTCAGACTGTAATATGTGGATGTCCTTCTAGGCCCCCAGTCAGACTGTAACTGTAATATGTGGATGTCCTTCTAGGCCCCCAGTCAGACTGTAACTGTAATATGTGTATGTCCTTCTAGGCCCCCAGTCAGACTGTAACTGTAATATGTGGATGTCCTTCTAGGCCCCCAGTCAGACTGTAACTGTAATATGTGGATGTCCTTCTAGGCCCCCAGTCAGACTGTAATATGTGGATGTCCTTCTAGGCCCCCAGTCAGACTGTAATATGTAGATGTCCTTCTAGGCCCCCAGTCAGACTGTAACTGTAATATGTAGATGTCCTTCTAGGCCCCCAGTCAGACTGTAATATGAGGATGTCCTTCTAGGCCCCCAGTGAGACTGTAACTGTAATATGTGGATGTCCTTCTAGGCCCCCAGTCAGACTGTAACTGTAATATGTGTATGTCCTTCTAGGCCCCCAGTCAGACTGTAACTGTAATATGTGGATGTCCTTCTAGGCCCCCAGTCAGACTGTAATATGTGGATGTCCTTCTAGGCCCCCAGTCAGACTGTAACTGTAATATGTGGATGTCCTTCTAGGCCCCCAGTCAGACTGTAACTGTAATATGTGGATGTCCTTCTAGGCCCCCAGTCAGACTGTAACTGTAATATGTGGATGTCCTTCTAGGCCCCCAGTCAGACTGTAACTGTAATATGTGGATGTCCTTCTAGGCCCCCAGTCAGACTGTAACTGTAATATGTGGATGTTCTTCTAGGCCCCCAGTCAGACTGTAATATGTGGATGTCCTTCTAGGCCCCCAGTCAGACTGTAACTGTAATATGTGATCATGAAGAATTAGTTTATATTTTTATCTAAATGAGATTGACTTTGAGACTTTTGAATTCCTTGCTGAAAGACACCAACACTAGGCATTTAGAGCCAAACGGACAATAACAACAATAAGCCCTTGATTCCCTTACAATTTGTTTGTGTCCCCATAGGGACCTGGTCAAAAGTAGTGCACTACCCATAGGGCCCTGTTCAAAAGTAGTGCACTACCCATAGGGACCTGGTCAAAAGTAGTGCACTACCCATAGGGCCCTGTTCAAAAGTAGTGCACTACCCATAGGGCCCTGGTCAAAAGTAGTGCACTACCCATAGGGCCCTGGTCAAAAGTAGTGCACTACCCATAGGGCCCTGGTCAAAAGTAGTGCAATACCCATAGGGCCTTGGTCAAAAGTAGTGCACTACCCATAGGGCCTTGGTCAAAAGTAGTGCACTACCCATAGGGCCCTGGTCAAAAGTAGTGCACTACCCATAGGGCCCTGGTCAAAAGTAGTGCACTACCCATAGGGCCCTGGTCAAAAGTAGGGCACTACCCATAGGGCCCTGGTCAAAAGTAGTGCACTACCCATAGGGCCTTGGTCAAAAGTAGTGCACTACCCATAGGGCCTTGGTCAAAAGTAGTGCACTACCCATAGGGCCCAGGTCAAATGTAGTGCACTATTGAGATTAGGGTGCCATTTGGGATACATTCTTTGTCAGTACTAATGAGCTGTAAATTGAACACGGTGGTGGGACCCAACAGCTAGCTAGCCCCCTCTCTTACCTCCCTCTGTCCTCTGTTGATTTGTCTCTCTGCTCCTCATTAAACAAGCCAAGCAAACAAAGAGAGAGAGAGAGACAGAGAGAGAGAGAGAGAGAGAGAGAGAGAGAGAGACAGAGAGTGAGAGAGAGAGAGAGAGAGAGAGAGACAGAGAGAGAGAGAGAGAGAGAGAGAGAGAGAGAGAGAGGGAGAGAGAGAGAGAGAGAGAGAGAGAGAGAGAGAGAGAGAGAGAGAGAGAGAGAGAGAGAGAGAGAGAGAGAGAGAGAGAGAGAGAGAGAGAGAGAGAGAGAGAGAGAGAGAGGGGAAAGAAACAAAAAACACAGCTAGACAGCTAGTTAGGCAAACTGCAGGCAGAAACGTGACACCACATCCCTGACTCTGTCTGCAAACCAAATTGCACCCTATTCCCTTTATAACTGCACTACTTATAAAGGGAAGTAGCACCCTACATAGGGAAAAGTTGCCATTTGATACCCAGTCTCTCTCTCACTGCCCTGATCCCAAAAGACATCGTCTGCACAACAACAAGCGATGATTTCTATTAGACAATGAAGCAAGCCTGAATCCATAAACAGTGAAGCCAATTACGCACCACAGCACAGCAGAGCAGAGCAAAGCGTACCGGCGCCTCGCAAGAGAGAGAGAACGAGGGAGGGAGGGATGGAGGGAGGGGTAAATGGAGGTAGAGTGAGACAGCAAGGCAGCGTCGGGGCAATTAAACCCACACAGGAACCATGTTATCCTCCTCCCTGTTAGCATAGCACTCAAACATGCTGCCTCTTTGTCCTTTATGACTCACAGCATAGAAGTATTATACAAATATTATTACAACGAACGGCAGAAAGAAAGAGAAAGTGAGAGAGAGAAAGGAGAGAAAGAGAGAGGAGCAAGCGAGGAAAATGGAGAAAGAGAGAAGAGACAGAGAGAGACAGAGGTGAGAGAAAGAGAGAAATGGGAAACAGAAGGAAAACGGAGAGAAAGAGGGAGAGAGAAAGAGAATGAGAGAGGGAAGAGACAGAGAAAGAGAGAGGTGAAAGAGAGAAATGGGAGACAGAAGGAGAACGGAGAGAAAGAAGGAGAGAGGAAGAGAGAGCGAAATAGAGAGAGAGAAGAGACAGAGAAAGATACAGAGGTGAGAGAAAGAGAGAAATGGGAGACAGAAGGAGAACGGAGAGAAAGAGAGAGAGAGAAAGAGAACGAGAGACTAATTAATAATAAGCCCATCCCTGTTAGCCTTAGCTGCAGCACCATGGAGAGAGGACAGATATAGGATACAGGAAGTGTGTTGATCAGGAATTGGGATGCATCTCAAATGCCACCCGATTCCCTATATCAGTGGTTCCCAACTCCAGTCCTCCAGTAACCCCAACAGTACAGTTTTATTGTAGCCTTGGACAAACACACCTGATTCAACTTGTCAACTAATCATCAGGCCCTCTGAGTTGAATCAGGTTTGTTTGTCCGGGGCTGCAACACAAATGTGTGCCGTTGGGAACCACTGACCTATATAGTGTACTACTGTACATTTGACCAAGACCCATAGGGCTCTGGTTGAAAGTAGGGCACTATATAGGGAACAGGGTGGCATTTGGGATGCAGTTCTAGTGTAACAGTAATCTTCTATTGGTGCTGATAGAGGATGGAGCCTTGGCATTGGTAGCCTGACAGGAAGTTAGGTTTACACATGCACACACACACGTACACATGTACACACACAAGTACACATGTACACACACACGTACACACACGTACACACACGCACGCACGCACGCACACACGCACGCACGCACGCACACACACACACACACATGCGCGCGCGCACACACACACACACACACACACACACACACACACACACACACACACACACACACACAGGGTGATAAAAATGTTAGTGCACTGTCCACAGGCCAGGCCATGTTCGCTAGTCTAGTGGTTATAATCAGATGCTAAACTCTCAGATATCGTATCTTATGAAAAGGGGTTTGGAGAGAAATCTGTGAGTCAGAACTGCAAAGCTTCAGGGTTTAGGAGTGCAGCACAGTGGCTGCATCCCACAATGCCACCCTATTCCCTATAAAGAGCACTACTTTTGACTAGAGCCCTATGGGGCATGGTCAAAAGTAGCGCACTATAAAGGGAATAGGGTACCATTGGGCATGCTGCCAGTGGCTATCCTTGTGTAACAGGGTAAGGCCACCAGGGATGGATGAATCTACCAAACGTCTGCTTTCATCAAAGCTTTGTAAGTCCTTTTTTGGAAAATCAAAGAAGTGAAGGAGTTGTTCAGCACAGCTGAAGAATCGTTCCCAGTGAGTCTATGACTGACATTTTGGGATATCTGTTGTTGTATAAAGAATTGTTTATATTTCTCCCTGTTGTTATTGTGTTTTTATAGTGAGAGCTTGGGCCAGTAAGATTGCCAATGTATTCATTACACCTGGCAAAAACTTGAAACGTGAACTTGAAACATAAACCATCCATCTATATGCATGTTAGGCATCCAGAGGGGATGTAATGTGGATGTTGTTAAACACATGCTAGGAGTAGATGTCCATGTTGTTAGACGTATTCTAAGAGTAGACGTCAATGTTGTTAGACGTATTCTAAGAGGAGACGTCAATGTTGTTAGACGTATGCTACGAGTAGATGTCCAGGTAGCCTAGTGGTTAAGAGGTTTGGGACTATAACCAAAAGGCTGCTGGTTTGACTCCCAGAGCTGTCGATGTGCCCTTGGGCAAGGCACTTAATTGCTCCTGTAAATCGTGTCTGCTAAGAGTAGATGTCCATGTTGTTAGATGTATGCTGAGTGGATGTAATGTAATGCTGGGTGAAAATTCCATGAACTGTAAGAGTACTTTTCATGCTGTGTAGTGTGTTTCTGGACATAATATAGGAACAGGCTGACAAAGGATCTGATTAAAAGTGACAAGCCTTCAAATTAACTTAGCATTACTTCTGGGCCTGAGGCTCCACACATCCCATTGCCTTGGAATAGGATGTCCGAGCTGTGATGCTAGCCACTAGCTAACAACAAGGCAGACAGAGCTGTGATGCTAGCCACTAGCTAAGAGCAAGGCAGTCAGAGCTGTGATGCTACCCAATAGCTAACAACAAGGCAGCTAGAGTTGTGATGCTAGCCACTAGCTAACAACAAGGCAGATAGAGCTGTGAGGCTAGCCACCAGCTAACAACAAGGCAGATAGCGCTGTGATGCTAGCCACTAGCTAACAACAAGGCAGACAGAGCTGTGATGCTAGCCACCAGCTAACAACAAGGCAGACAGAGCTGTGATGCTAGCCACTAGCTAACAACAAGGCAGATAGAGCTGTGAGGCTAGCCACTAGCTAACAACAAGGCAGACAGAGCTGTGATACTAGCCACTAGCTAACAACAAGGCATACAGAGCTGTGATGCTACCCACTAGCTACCAACAAGGTACTCTGGGCTGTGATGCTAGCCACTAGCTAACAACAATGCAGACAGAGCTGTGATGCTAGCCACTAGCTAACAACAAGGCAGTCAGAGCTGTGATGCTACCCACTAGCTAACAACAAGGCAGACAGAGCTGTGATGCTAGCCACTGGCTAACAACAAGGCATACAGAGCTGTGATGCTAGCCACTAGCTAACAACAAGGCAGACAGAGCTGTGATGCTAGCCACTAGCTAACAACAAGGCAGACAGAGCTGTGATGCTAGCCACTAGCTAACAACAAGGCATACAGAGCTGTGATGCTAGCCACTAGCTAACAACAAGGCATACAGAGCTGTGATGCTAGCCACTAGCTAACAGATTTCATGAATCTATGAAAAAGTACAAATAAATAAAAGAACATGGGGGGCATGTTTTCCAATGATGGAAGGGACTACATGGTTACCAATGATGGAAGGGACCACATGGTTACCAATGATGGAAGGGACTACATGGTTACCAATGATGGAAGGGACTACATGGTTACCAATGATGGAAGGGACCACATGGTTACCAATGATGGAAGGGACTTCATGGTTACCAATGATGGAAGGGACTACATGGTTACCAATGATGGAAGGGACTACATGGTTACCAATGATGGAAGGGACTACATGGTTACCAATGATGGAAGGGACCACATGGTTACCAATGATGGAAGGGACTACATGGTTACCAATGATGGAAGGGACCACCGTGTTACCAATGATGGAAGGGACCACATGGTTACCAATGATGGAAGGGACTACATGGTTACCAATGATGGAAGGGACTACATGGTTACCAATGATGGAAGGGACTACATGGTTACCAATGATGGAAGGGACTACATGGTTACCAATGATGGAAGGGACTACATGGTTACCAATGATGGAAGGGACTACATGGTTACCAATGATGGAAGGGACTACATGGTTACCAATGATGGAAGGGACTACATGGTTACCAATGATGGAAGGGACCACATGGTTACCAATGATGGAAGGGACCACATGGTTACCAATGATGGAAGGGACCACATGGTTACCAATGATGGAAGGGACCACATGGTTACCAATGATGGAAGGGACCACCGTGTTACCAATGATGGAAGGGACCACATGGTTACCAATGATGGAAGGGACCACATGGTTACCAATGATGGAAGGGACCACATGGTTACCAATGATGGAAGGGACTTCATGGTTACCAATGATGGAAGGGACTACATGGTTACCAATGATGGAAGGGACTACATGGTTACCAATGATGGAAGGGACCACATGGTTACCAATGATGGAAGGGACTACATGGTTACCAATGATGGAAGGGACTTCATGGTTACCAATGATGGAAGGGACTACATGGTTACCAATGATGGAAGGGACTACATGGTTACCAATGATGGAAGGGACTTCATGGTTACCAATGATGGAAGGGACTACATGGTTACCAATGATGGAAGGGACTTCATGGTTACCAATGATGGAAGGGACTACATGGTTACCAATGATGGAAGGGACTACATGGTTACCAATGATGGAAGGGACCACATGGTTACCAATGATGGAAGGGACTACATGGTTACCAATGATGGAAGGGACTTCATGGTTACCAATGATGGAAGGGACTACATGGTTACCAATGATGGAAGGGACCACATGGTTACCAATGATGGAAGGGACCACATGGTTACCAATGATGGAAGGGACTACATGGTTACCAATGATGGAAGGGACTTCATGGTTACCAATGATGGAAGGGACCACATGGTTACCAATGATGGAAGGGACCACATGGTTACCAATGATGGAAGGGACTACATGGTTACCAATGATGGAAGGGACTACATGGTTACCAATGATGGAAGGGACTACATGGTTACCAATGATGGAAGGGACTACATGGTTACCAATGATGGAAGGGACTTCATGGTTACCAATGATGGAAGGGACTACATGGTTACCAATGATGGAAGGGACTTCATGGTTACCAATGATGGAAGGGACTACATGGTTACCAATGATGGAAGGGACATGGTTACCAATGATGGAAGGGACTACATGGTTACCAATGATGGAAGGGACTTCATGGTTACCAATGATGGAAGGGACTACATGGTTACCAATGATGGAAGGGACTACATGGTTACCAATGATGGAAGGGACCACATGGTTACCAATGATGGAAGGGACCACATGGTTACCAATGATGGAAGGGACCACATGGTTACCAATGATGGAAGGGACCACATGGTTACCAATGATGGAAGGGACCACATGGTTACCAATGATGGAAGGGACCACATGGTTACCAATGATGGAAGGGACTTCATGGTTACCAATGATGGAAGGGACCACATGGTTACCAATGATGGAAGGGACTACAATGATGGATGGGACTGGTGTAATGAATGGAGTAAAAGACACTATTGATTAATAAAATAGGCCTAATGTAGGGACCTCTGGGTTACCTGGGACATCACATCGACCACCCCCTGTGTAGTCTTTTAGAAAAAGTCACACTTAAAACCATTCTGAACTGAAAAGCATAATTAATAATGTAATTATCTGACGATGAACAAGCAGAAGACAATGTGATTCCTGTCATATATCAATAAAATACATATCAAACTAGATTTAAATTAAACATTATCCATATGTGAATATTGTGTGCAAAGCGCTCATCAAGGCAAAGGGTGGCTCCTTTGAAGAATCTAAAATATAAATATATTTTGATTTGTTGAATACATTTTGGGTTACTACATGATTCCATATCTGTTATTTCATAATTTTGATGTCTTCACTATTATTATACAATGAAGAAAATAGTAAAAATATAGAAAAACCCTTGAATGAGTAGGTGTGTCCAAACTTTTGTCTGGTACTGTATATAAAACAATATTTAAATAATACATTTCAGAATCCATATATTGGGAATGATAAATACTTCTACCATGCTCTTTCTGACCTGAACCAGGCTACACCTCTTCACTGAAATGGCTGCTGTGTTTGCTCTGGGTTCCCATGGATATGCCTGTAAAATTGTCTGTAGAGTGATAGGCAAATGTGTCATTCTGTGACTCTGCCAACACACTGAGAATGACATCTGTGTGGGCTGCTTACGCAGTCAATGACAACCCTCTATGTGCCAAACTCGTCTTTTAGATAAACCACTTGTTTGTATTACAGGACTCAAGAACAACTATGATAAGCCTGATCAGTTGGTTATTTGTAAACAGCAAGTTGGATACTGTTATTGTGTATAATCAAAGCACTAGTAGAAGAAGTCTCCTGTATTGTGAAAGTTGGCGGTACGTAGCTTAAATAGTCAGTTCCATTTTCATTTAGCCATTCATCATCTTCAGATGTATCTGTCACGCCCTGAACTTAGAGATCCTTTTTATGTCTCTATTTTGGTTTGGTCAGGGCGTGAGTCGGGGGGTGGGCATTCTATGTTTTGTGTTTCTATGATTTTTGATTTCTATATTTTGGCCGGGTAGGGTTCTCAATCAGGGACAGCTGTCTATCGTTGTCTCTGATTGGGAACCATACTTAGGTAGCCCTTTTCCCACATGTGTTTGTGGGAAGTTGACTTTGTTTAGGGCACATAGCCTTTGAGCGTCACGGTTTGTTTTTGTGGTGTTATTTGTTTTGTTTGGCGTCATTTTGATTAATAAATGAAAATGTACGCTCACCACGCTGCACCTTGGTCCTCCTGCTTCAACAGCCGTGACAGTATCTCTGATCTGTTTGTATAATTTAAAAGCCTAAAGGAATACAACTTTCATACATTGAATAATACATTACAATTTGGGTTAAAGGCTTAATTTTCCACTCCATGGTATGGAAACCTCTCAAATCTCAACGTATACTAACCCATTACTGGTGAAATCCTTCCTAAGAAATTTAAGAAATATATTTTAAGCAGGAGCACTCCTTTAATTTATTTAGTTATCAATCTATCAAAAAAAATGAATATTCGCTTCCATCTGTTTAATTAGGGTGGCAAACAGAAGTTAGTCCTAAATATTTCAAAAAACTAAAGCATTGTACTTGGGACTAATCATTCACTAAACCCTAAACCTCAGCCAAATATTTCAATTAACTAATGTGGAAATTGAGCAAGTTGAGATGACTAAACTGCTTGGAGTAACCCTGAATTGTAAACTGTCATGGTCAAAACATATTGATACAACAGTAACTAAGATGGGGAGTGTTCTGTCCATAATAAAGCGCTTCTCTGCCTTCTTAACAACACTATCAACAAGGCAGGTCCTACAGGCCCTAGTTTTTACCTTCTTAACAACACTATCAACAAGGCAGGTCCTACAGGCCCTAGTTTTGTCGCACCTGGATTACTGTCCAGTTGTGTGGTCAGATACCACAAAGAGGGACTTAGGAAAATTACAATTGGCCCAGAACTACTGTCCATTCGTGTAAATGTACACATAGAGCTAACATTAATAATGTGCATGTCAATCTCTCCTGGCTAAAAGTAGAGGAGAGATGGACTTCATCACTACTTGAAATTGTGAGCAGTCCTGTGTAGCTCAGTTGGTAGAGTGTGGTGCTTGCAATGCCAGGGTTGTGGGTTTGATTCCCACAGGGGACCAGTATGAACATGTATGTACTCACTACTGTAAGTCGCTGGAGATAAGGGTGTCTACAGGAATTAAAAATATGAACTTGTAGAATACACTGAGCTGTCTGTTTAAACAACTTGCACAGAGCCCAGACACCCATACATGCCACCAGAGGTCTCTTCACAGTCCCCAAGTCCTGACCAGACTATGAGAGATGCACAGTACTACATAGAGCCATGACTACATGGAACTCTATTCCACATCAGGTAAAAGTACACCTTATAGAACAGTGGGGTCTGTGCATAGCACACATAATAACATGATACACATGGATTGTATGTGGTAGCAGCCAGAGGGACATCTGTTGAGAAATGTTTTAATTGTATATAATTGCCTTAATTTAGCTGGTTCCAAGGAAGGGTAGCTGCTGCCATGGCAGGAACTAATGGGGATCCATAATAAACCCCAGGAAGAGTAGCCGCTGCCTTGGCAGGAACTAATGGGGATCCATAATAAACCCCAGGAAGAGTAGCCACTGCCTTGGCAGGAGCTAATGAGGATCCATAATAAACCCCAGGAAGAGTAGCCGCTGCCTTGGCAGGAACTAATGGGGATCCATAATAAACCCCAGGAAGAGTAGCTGCTGCCTTGGCAGGAACTAATAGGGATCCATAACAAACCCCAGGATGAGTAGCCACTGCCTTGGCAGGAACTAATGGGGATCCATAATAAACCCCAGGAAGAGTAGCCGCTGCCTTGGCAGGAACTAATGGGGATCCATAATCAACCCCAGGAAGGCTAGCTGCTGCCTAGGCAGGAACTAATGGGGATCCATTATAAACCACAGGATGAGTAGCCGCTGCCTTGGCAGGAACTAATGGGGATCCATAATAAACCCCAGGAAGAGTAGCTGCTGCCTTGGCAGGAACTAATGGGGATCCATAATAAACCCCAGGAAGAGTAGCTGCTGCCTTGGCAGGAACTAATGGGGATCCATAATAAACCCCAGGAAGAGTAGCCGCTGCCTTGGCAGGAACTAATGGGGATCCATAATAAACCCCAGGAAGAGTAGCTGCTGCCTTGGCAGGAACTAATGGGGATCCATAATAAACCCCAGGAAGAGTAGCTGCTGCCTTGGCAGGAACTAATGGGGATCCATAATAAACCCCAGGAAGAGTAGCTGCTGCCTTGGCAGGAACTAATGGGGATCCATAATAAACCCCAGGAAGAGTAGCCGCTGCCTTGGCAGGAACTAATGGGGATCCATAATAAACCCCAGGAAGAGTAGCTGCTGCCTTGGCAGGAACTAATGGGGATCCATAATAAACCCCAGGAAGAGTAGCCGCTGCCTTGGCAGGAACTAATGGGGATCCATAATAAACCCCAGGAAGAGTAGCCGCTGCCTTGGCAGGAACTAATGGGGATCCCTAATAAACCCCAGGAAGAGTAGCTGCTGTCTTAGTAGGAACTAATGGGGATCCATAATAAACCCCAGGAAGAATAGCTGCTGCCTTGGCAGGAACTAATGGGGATCCATAATAAACCCCAGGAAGAGTAGCTGCTGCCTTGGCAGGAACTAATGGGGATCCATAATAAACCCCAGGAAGAGTAGCCGCTGCCTTGGCAGGAACTAATGGGGATCCATAATAAACCCCAGGAAGAGTAGCTGCTGTCTTAGTAGGAACTAATGGGGATCCATAATAAACCCCAGGAAGAATAGCTGCTGCCTTGGCAGGAACTAATGGGGATCCATAATAAACCCCAGGAAGAGTAGCTGCTGCCTTGGCAGGAACTAATGGGGATCCATAATAAACCCCAGGAAGAGTAGCTGCTGCCTTGGCAGGAACTAATGGGGATCCATAATAAACCCCAGGAAGAGTAGCTGCTGCCTTGGCAGGAACTAATGAGGATCCATAATAAATACAAATACATCAATGTGAGTGGTTACTTCCAGGAGAAAGAACCCTGCATCATGTCTCCTAGAATGCGTCACAAATGGCACCCTATTCCCTATTTGGTGCATCACTTTTTTGCACTATGAATGGTACAGTGTGTCATTTGGGATACAGACTTTGTGTGGAATAACCCTCTGTTGCTGCACCCTACATATCCCTGTCTCTTAAAGGCTAAACACACACACACACACACACACACACACACACACACGGACACACGGACACACGGACACACGGACACACAGACACACAGACACACACGGCTATCCTATGGCCCCTCATTAATGATTGCTGCGTCATTCTCCTGAATCTATAGCCGTAGAAACAACATCACTATTTCATTGGGGATTGATTTGATTGTCCTTTCTGTGGACATTATTTAGGGTGGAGACCATGAAAAGGATCATGCATCCCAATTTAGGGAGAAGGACCATAAAGAAGATTAAAAATGCGTCCCAAATGGCACCCTATTCCCTATATAGTGCACTACTTTGACAAGTGCTCAAAGGACTCTGGTCTAAAGTAATGCACTATATAGAGAATAGGATGCCATTTGGGACGCATATTAATCTTCTTTATGGTCCTTCTCCCTTAATTGGGATGCAAGATCCTTTTCATGGTCTCCATGCCAACGAAGCAGAGTCTGAGTTTACCATCTCGGATGAAAAGGTTCAAGGTAAAAAGGCATCATATTGGATGAAACTGCAGCAAGGGTAAAAAGGTGTGCTGAAACGCATGCTGTCTGACTTAAAAACAACACCTCGTCTATATACTAAAAACTAGTGCATTACTATAAAGGGAATAGGGCGCCATTTGTTTTAGGATCAGCTTTAATACTGCAAATCGACTGTGGCTTCTATCAATGTAATTGTCTGCATCATTTCCAATCCTCTTTTTTATAAATATATATATTATTTTATATTTATATATATATATATATATATATATATCTATACTGTATACATTTTTATATATATATATATATATATATATATATATATATATATATATATATATATATATATATATATATATATACTGTATTATTTTCCCCTAACCCCTTTTCCCCTAACCACCCCTCCTCTAATTGGAGTAGACTAATGGACAACAACCCTTAGGCTACAACAGTACTTCCAGCGTATACAAGACACAGTATATTTTACATTATTTATCTTGTTTTTTTGTTTTTTTAGTCCCACGATGCTCTTTTCACAATCTATACTGTAGTCTAGCTCTCATCTCTAGACATCATCCATTCCATTATGGAGTGATCATCAGCATCATCATTATCGCTAAACCCTATTTCTCACACCTCTCCAATCAATAAAGCCTTGAGTTTGCAGCTCAGACATTTTGCAGACATAGACATAGGCCTAAAAGGCTCTTTCCAAACAACCACCATCTTCTTCCAACAAAACAAAAAACTGAAGAATCTCTTTTAGGTCTAGGAGAAAATGACATATATTCCTGAATGCCCATATGAGTACTGGATGCAAGGCATCTCCAGATAGGTAGCTAACTCAGGGCCTCTACAACTGTTGTAGGCATCTGGTCCAGATAGGTAGCTAACTCAGGGCCCCTACAACTGTTGTAGGCATCTGGTCCAGATAGGTAGCTAACTCAGGGCCCCTACAACTGTTGTAGGCATCTGGTTCAGATAGGTAGCTAACTCAGGGCCCCTACAACTGTTGTAGGCATCTGGTCCAGATAGGTAGCTAACTCAGGGCCCCTACAACTGTTGTAGGCATCTGGTTCAGATAGGTAGCTAACTCAGGGCCCCTACAACTGTTGTAGGCATCTGGCCCAGATAGGTAGCTAACTCAGGGCCCCTACAACTGTGCTAGGCACCTGGCCCAGATAGGTTTCTAACTCAGGGCCCCTACAACTGTTGTAGGCATCTGGTCCAGATATAGGTAGCTAACTCAGGGCCCCTAAAACTATGCTAGGCAGCTAGTCCTGATATGTAGCTAACTAAGGGCCCCTACAACTGTGCAAGGCATCTGGTCCAGATATAGGTAGCTAACTCAGGGCCCCTACAACTATACTAGGCAGATAGTCCTGATAGGTAGCTAACTCAGGGCCCATACAACTGTTGTAGGCACCTGGTCCAGATATAGGTAGCTAACTCAGGGCCCCTACAACTATGCTAGGCAGCTAGTCCTGATATGTAGCTAACTAAGGGCCCCTACAATTATGCTAGGCAGCTAGTCCTGATATGTAGCTAACTAAGGGCCCCTACAACTGTGCTAGGCATCTGGTCCAGATATAGGTAGCTAACTCAGGGCCCCTACAACTGTGCTAGGCATCTGGTCCAGATAGGTATCTAACCCTACGGGGGCAAACAGCCAGTACTTTGCCATCATCTGAAGTACAATAGCTTGTGGGATTTAGATAAAGAGACATGGAGATGATCTGTAACTGATCTGATTGTAACAGATCCAGTTCCTGCGTGGCTCAGTTAAAGCATAGTGCTAGAAACACCAAGGTTGTGAGTTCGATTCCCACTTAAACATATGTACTCACTGTTCTGTAAATCGATTTGGATGCAAGCATCTGCTAAATGCAATATTTTATATATATTAATATAAAACATAGAAGGTGTCATAGACTCAGAACATAAAACTTGAGTCATTTGGTCAGATGTAGTCTGTCCACTAGAAATTACAACAGAGGTAGGTCAAATATTTACAGTACTCCTCATTGGAAACCAGAGGTAGGTAACATATTTACAGTACTCCTGCTTAGAAAACACAGAGGTAGATAACATATTTACAGTACTCCTGCTTAGAAAACACAGAGGTGGGTAACATATTTACAGTACTCCTGCTTAGAAAACACTGAGGTAGATAACATATTTACAGTACTCCTGCTTAGAAAACACTGAGGTAGGTAACATATTTACAGTACTCCTGCTTAGAAAACACTGAGGTAGGTAACATATTTACAGTACTCCTGCTTAGAAAACACAGATGTAGGTAACATATTTACAGTGCTCCTGCTTAGAAAACACAGATGTAGGTAACATATTTGCATTACTCCTGCTTAGAAAACACAGATGTAGGTAACATATTTACAGTACTCCTCATTGGAAACCAGAGGTAGGTAACATATTTACAGTACTCCTGCTTAGAAAACACAGAGGTAGGTAACATATTTACAGTACTCCTGCTTAGAAAACACAGAGGTAGGTAACATATTTACAGTACACCAGAGGTAGGTAACATATTTACAGTACTCCTGCTAGAGAACACTGAGGTAGGTAACATATTTACAGTACTCCTGCTTAGAAAACACAGAGGTAGGTAACATATTTACAGTACTCATTAGAAAACACAGAGGTAGGTAACATATTTACAGGACTCATTAGAAAACACTGAGGTAGGTAACATATTTACAGTACTCATTAGAAAACACAGAGGTAAGGTAACATATTTACAGTACTCATTAGAAAACACAGAGGTAGGTAACATATTTACAGTACTCATTAGAAAACACAGAGGTAGGTAACATATTTACAGTACATTAGAAAACACTGAGGTAGTAAAAACACATTAGAAAACACAGAGGTAAGGTAACATATTTACAGTACTCATTAGAAAACACTGAGGTAGGTAACATATTTACAGTACTCATTAGAAAACACAGAGGTAAGGTAACATATTTACAGTACTCATTAGAAAACACTGAGGTAGGTAACATATTTACAGTACTCATTAGAAAACACAGAGGTAAGGTAACATATTTACAGTACTCCTAGCTTAGAAAACACTGAGGTAAGGTAACATATTTACAGTACTCCTCATTAGAAAACACAGAGAGACAGCTAGACTGAATAACACCCAGGCTTCACAGTTGTCAAAATATCCCCTGAATCCGTAAGGGGGACATATTTTGACGCTGTGCAGAAACACACCCTATAAATAGCTTGTGAACACAGCACTGGATAACCTGAGCTCCAGATATACACAGACAGAGAACGGAACAATCTGTCCATCACCCTATAGTTATTACCTCATTGGTTGTTTTAACATCAACTCCTCCCTCAGAGGAAAACATTAACATGATGAAGCAGAATCATCTTTGCTCTCTCTGATAGTAATAATGGTTTCTATGGGAAAGTGTGTTTTATGGTTTACCAGGCTTGTGGCTAAAACATTGATATGCCTTGTGAAATATACACCAATAATGTCAAATGTGGCACTAACTAAATGCAATTCACAGTTTTAGACACAAATGGGCTAATGTGGGCCACCCTGTCACACAGATCAGCCTGTAAATAAGCCTGCATTTCTGTTGTTTATCTGGGGGTAGAAATCTAAGTCAAAGCTTTTAACTGACAATACATTTTTTTTTTGGGGGGGGGGGGTAAATTCTTATTTACAATGACGGTGTACCCCGGCCAAACCCGGATGTCACTGGCCCAATTGTGCACCGCCCTAATCATAGCCAGACGTTATACAGCCTGGATTCAAACCAGGGACTCTTGCACTGAGATGCAGGGCCTTAGATCGCTGCGCCACTCGGGAGCCTAATAATGTAAACATTAACATCATTTGGAAGTCTTTGTTGCATACAGAAATAACCTCACAATGTTGACATAAAAACTCAAGAGTTCCACTACAGTTAGTATCAGTTGAGTGGTTAAACAACAGTGAGTATCAGTAGAGTGGTTCAACAACAGTGAGTATCAGTAGAGTGGTTAAACAACAGAGTGGTTAAACAACAGTGAGTATCAGTAGAGTGGTTAAACAACAGTGAGTATCAGTAGAGTGGTTAAACAGTGAGTATCAGTAGAGTGGTTAAACAACAGAGTGGTTAAACAACAGTGAGTATCAGTAGAGTGGTTAAACAAGTTAGTATCAGTAAAGTGGTTAAACAACAGTTAGTATCAGTAGAGTGGGTAAACAGTGAGTATCAGTAGAGTGGTTAAACAACAGTGAGTATCAGTAGAGTGGTTAAACAACAGTGAGTATCATTAGAGTGGTTAAACAACAGTGAGTATCAGTAGAGTGGTTAAACAACAGTTAGTATCAGTAGAGTGGTTAAACAACAGTGAGTATCAGTAGAGTGGTTAAACAACAGAGTGGTTAAACAACAGTGAGTATCAGTAGAGTGGTTAAACAACAGTGAGTATCAGTAGAGTGGTTAAACAACAGTGAGTATCAGTAGAGTGGTTAAACAGTGGGTATCAGTAGAGTGGGTAAACAGTGAGTATCAGTAGAGTGGTTAAACAACAGTGAGTATCAGTAGAGTGGGTAAACAACAGTGAGTATCAGTAAAGTGGTTAAACAACAGTTAGTATCAGTAGAGTGGGTAAACAGTGAGTATCAGTAGAGTGGTTAAACAACAGTGAGTATCAGTAGAGTGGTTAAACAACAGTGAGTATCAGTAGAGTGGTTAAACAACAGTGAGTATCAGTAGAGTGGTTAAACAACAGTGAGTATCAGTAGAGTGGTTAAACAACAGTGAGTATCAGTAGAGTGGTTAAACAACAGTGAGTATCAGTAGAGTGGTTAAACAACAGAGTGGTTAAACAACAGTGAGTATCAGTAGAGTGGTTAAACAACAGTGAGTATCAGTAGAGTGGTTAAACAACAGTGAGTATCAGTAGAGTGGTTAAACAACAGTGAGTATCAGTAGAGTAGTTAAACAACAGTGAGTATCAGTAGAGTAGTTAAACAACAGTGAGTATCAGTAGAGTGGTTAAACAACAGTGAGTATCAGTAGAGTAGTTAAACAACAGTGAGTATAAACAACAGTAGAGTAGTTAAACAACAACAGTAGAGTGGTTAAACAACAGTGAGTATCAGTAGATAAACAACAGTAGAGTGGTTAAACAACAACAGAGTGGTTAAACAACAGTGTTAAACAACAGTGAGTATCAGTAGAGTGGTTAAACAACAGTGAGTATCAGTAGAGTGGTTAAACAACAGTGAGTATCAGTAGAGTGGTTAAACAGCAGAGTAGTTAAACAACAGTGAGTATCAGTAGAGTGGTTAAACAGCTACTGTGGTTGAGTAAAGTTTGCCAACAACACTCCCCTTACCAACGAAATAAATAGACATGTAATGTACTGTGTGTGTCTATTGTTGATTAAAGCATGTTAAAGTGCATGAATTGCCTGCATGTACAGGTATGTCTCTTCCAATACAACATATAAACACAACCTGCATTGTGAGTCGCGTGTTTGAGCAAAGCAGTTAAAGTGCATGCAGTACAACATGGAATCTTACCGCATTGTGTGTCTGTGTCTGTCCAACCAGGATGAGGAGGTTGGAGGAGATGATTGACAGGCAGAAGTTGATTAGGATGATGGACCGCTCAGACCGGATATATCTGGAATAACGGGAAGTACTGGATCAACAAATGAAAAATGACAATCAACACAACACCACAACAATCACCAATCAACATTCCTCCATTACTACCCGGCCATTACTACCAGGCCATTACTACTATGCCATTACTACTAGGCCATTACTACTAGGCCACAACTACCAGGCCATTACTACTAGGCCATTACTACTAGGTCACTACTACTAGGCCACTACTACTAGGCCATTACTACTAGACCACTACTACTAGACCACTACTACTAGGCCATTACTACTAGGCCATTACTACCAGGCCACTACTACTAGGCAGCTACTACCAGGCCATTACTACCAGGCCATTACTACCAGGCCACTACTACTAGGCCATTACTACTAGGCCATTAATACTAGGCCACTACTACTAGGCCATTGCTACTAGGCCATTACTACCAGGCAACTACTACCAGGCCATTACTACCAGGCCACTACTAACCAGGCCATTACTACTAGGCCATTACTACTAGGGCACTACTACTAGGCCATTACTACTAGGCCATTACTACTAGGCCATTACTAGGCCACTACTACTAGGCGACTACTACTAGGCCACAACTACCAGGCCATTACTACTAGGCCACAACTACCAGGCCATTACTACTAGGCCATTACTACTAAGCCACTACTACTAGGCCACTACTACTAGGACATTACTACTAGGCCATTACTACTAAGCCTAAACAAAGGGATATTTGGCACCAATTTGGTGACCAAGTCATGTGATAGTGTAGGATACTCACACGGATATGAATCAGAAATACACAAACAATATTATGTATGTTTGATATGTCTGTATATTAAGGATATTTTATGAATCATACAGGTTTACTATTAAAAGCTGGTTATTGCTGTATTATCATTCCCTGTTATGGCCATCCGTACGGCCAGTTAGCATATTGCATAGACATACAAATCAAATCAAATCAAATGATATTTGTCACATGTGCCGAATACAACAGGTATGGAAGACAAGAAAACATAATTAGAAATCATTATAAAAGGAGCATCATGATTGTATTTTCCATAGTTGTCACCTTACCGTGAAATGCTTACTTACAAGCCCTTAAATTCGAAAAATAAGAGTTAAGAAAAATATCTACTAAATCAAAAATAAAAGAGCAACAATAAAATAACAACAGCGAGGCTATATACTACATGACCAGAAGTATGTGGACAAACCACTTCTGTATGGACTTCGCTTTGTGCACGGGCCTTCCCCAAACTGTTGCCACAAAGTTGGAAGCATAGAATCATCTAGAATGTAATTTTATGCTGTAGTGTTAAGATTTCCCTTCACTGGGACTAAGGGACTGAGGCCGAACCATGAAAAACAGCCCCAGACCATTATTCCTCCTCCGCCAAACTTTACAGTTGGCACTATGCATTGTGGCAGGAAGCATTCTCCTAGCATCCGCCAAACCCAGATGTGTCCATCAGACTGCCAGATGGTGAAGCGTGATTCATCACTCAAGAGAAAGCATTTCCACTGCTCCAGATTTTTACGCGCCACGTGCTTCAGCACTCATCAGTCCCATTCTTTGAGCTTGTGTGGCCTACCACTTTGCGACTGAGCCGTTGTTGCTCCTAGACGTACCACTTTGCGGCTGAGCTGTTGTTGCTCCTATACATTTCCACTTCACAATAACAGCACTTACAGTTGACTGGGGCAGCTCTAGCACGAACTGACTTGGGAAAGTGGCATCCTATGACGGTGCCACTTTTCAAGTCACTGAGTTCTTCAGTAAGGCCAATCTACTGCCAATGTGTGTCTATGGAGATTGCATGGCTGTGTGCAAGCCATCTAGTCTAGCACACAGCCATGCTTATACACTTGTCAGCAACGGGTGTGGCTGAACTAGCCGAATCCACTAATTTGAAGGGGGAGTCCACATACTTATGTATATATAGTGTACATCAATTCATATATTCATATGAATATATATTCATATATTCATATTCACCATGTCAACATGGTTTTACAGTGTATACATCACTGGTTGTAATGTACTCACCTCCATAGAATAGCATAGACCACTAGCAACAGGATCAAGGCGAGACAGGACAGACCACAACCAATGATCAAAGTCACAGAGGGGACCGCTGAGTACTCCATGGTCTGTAGGAGACAGAGACAGAAGGAAGTAGATATTACACCTGCTTTGTGTTGGTGCTACAGCTTCAGACACACTAATCAAAACACTTTTTATAGCTGCTTTGGGTTGGTGTTAAAATATCAGCCACAGGGCCTCCAGAGTTGCGCAGCGGTCTAAGGCACTGCACCGTATTGCATCGGGTTCGATCTCAGGATGTGTCACTGTGTCAGTGGCCGGGAAACCCATGAGGCGGCGCACAATTGGCCCAGCGTCGTCCGGGTTAGGGTAGGGTTTGGCCGGCCGGGATTTCCTTGTCCCATCACAATCTAGTGACTCCTTGTGGCAGGCCGGGCGCCTGCAAGATGACAGCTGGACAGTGTTTTCTCCGACACATTGGTGCGGCTGGCTTCCGGGTTAAGCGAGCAGTGTGTCAAGAAGCAGTGCGCCTTGGCAGGGTTGTGTTTTTTCGGAGGATGCATGACTCTCGACCTTTGCCTCTCATGAGTCCGTAGGGACTAACTACCAATTGGATATCATGATAAAGGGGTAAAAGTACTTAAAAAAATTACAAAATGATCAGCCACTGATTGGAAAATAGACCAATCAGTTGATGTTATTAAATCTTAAACCACGAATAGAACTGTAAAACAAACCAATCAAAACATCACAACAAGTCGGCCATTTTGAGATGTTCTGTATTGAATGGTTTCACCAACGCCAATTGGGGAGAGGAGGGGAGCCAGTGTGTTTGTGTGCATGTGCGCGTGCGCGTGTGTGTGTGCGCTTTGCAGTCTTTCTTCATCCTGAGTTTGATAGCATTGGTGATTAATGTAATCTAAAAAATCTGTTGCTTTCTTAACAACCATTCATCTCAAGATCGTGATTGCAGTGTCTACTCTACGTCTCGAAATAAAATAAAATCCCTAATAAAACGACCCATTCCCCATACATCTCTACTCTACAGTGTAATCATATTTCCCTGTATTAATCAGATATTCATGAATATTGAATCAAGAGAGGAAAAAGAGGGTCCCTATTAAGAAAAGAGACCATTTTCACTGATTGACATTGAGGCTGGTCTAAAAAAGACATCCGAGGCTATGTGACAGAATTACATAGAGACTCCACAGAATAGAGCATAGAATTACCACTGGTGTAAAGTACTGACGTAAAACTACTTGAAGGTACTATTTAAGTCGTTTTGGGGGGTATCTGTACTTTACTATTTATATTTTTGACAACTTTTACTTTTACTTCACTACATTCCTAAAGAAATAATGTACTTTTTACTCCATACATTTTCCCTGACACCCAAAGGTACTAGTTACATTTTGAATGCTTAGCAGGACAGGAGCATGGTCCAATCCACGTACTTATCAAGAGAACATCCCTGGTCATCCCTACTGCCTCTGATCTGGCGGACTCACTAAACACAAATGCTTTGTTTGTCCATTTTATCTGCATGTTGTACCCCTGGCTTTCCGTAAATTTAAAAACCTAGAAAACTGTGCCATCCGGTTTCCTTAATATTAGCAATTTGAAATGATTTATACTTTTACTTTTACTTTTGATACTTAAGTATATTTAATACCAAATACTTTTAGACTTTTACTCAAGTAGTATTTGACTAGGTGTCTTTCACTTTTACTTGAGTAATTCTATATTAAGGTATCTTTTACTCAAGTATGGCAATTGGGTACTTTTCCCACCACTGAGAATTACACACACACTCCATAGAATAGTGCTTAGAATTACATACAGAAGTAATTTATAAGATTCCATTGAGTAGGAGCCTCTCCTAACGTAATAAAGTTGACAATCTATCAATGCCAACCAAATAAGATCCATGTTTATTTAATCTACTGTTACCGCCTCTTAATTAACACCTTTCCCAGGATTCCACTTGAAATAGGTTGTGTCCCAAATGTCACCCTATTCCCTATTTAGTGACCTACTTTTGACCAGGGCCCATAGGGCTGTGGTCAAAAGTTGTGCACTAAATAGGGAATAGGGTGCCATTTGGGATGCCGCCATAGTTTATCTTTCCCAGCCCCCTCCCACAGACCACCAGTCATTGTGACATGGGCAGGGCAAGGCACTGATCAGAGTTATTAACCTGGTGCACTGCTGCTAGAGAGGAACACAATGCTATCATTCCCACAGATCACACTTTTCTCTACTCCAGTCACAACATTTGAGTAATGGTGGAGCTGCTGAGCAACAGATATGATTTCACACGTGACAGTCAGTCGTGAGGGCCCGATCCCTCATCCTTTTTTATTTTCCTCTTATAACATAATGTTGCAAATCACTGGCACTGTTAACTGTCACACAAATGAGTAACAAACAGAAATGTAAGACTAGCTATTATTTTAAATAAAAAAGCTGAATATGACATTAGACCTAGTTCATTATGTGACGCTAATCTTCTGTAAGATAACATGACACTTCTCATCTATACATGTAATATTTGAATATGAATTGATGAGCAGAGCCAATACACAACCTGTAGGCTATAGTCAGTCAACAACATGCACTGGCCTGTGTAACCACACACACAGACACACACACACACACACACACACACACACACACACACACACACACACACCAAAGCCAGTCAAGCTCACCAATGCAGAGCATTATCAAAATCATCTAGACAGCACATCCAGACTGAGATTCATCAAAAGAGACTCACCTTCACCTATAGGCTACACTAACTAAGATAAAGACCCCTGATTATGGCGAAACAAACACATCGATTGAAATTCCAACCAAAGCAAAGCAATGAAGCCCATTCTAGCACCCTCCTCTGCATTAATCCATAAATGAATAGAACAAAAATCCCACTACTTACTATTTCTCTTGGTTGCTGTGCCAAAATGGCGAAGGTAGATACACGATCACATAAGCATTTTGTATGGGATGCATCGGTTAGTACGGTTTTACATCCTTTACTCGACCAGGTTCCCCAAGAATCGTTCCTGCAAGAAGAAGAGATGCGATCGTTTCATTAATTCCAGCGCTCTCTCACTTTCACAAGGATTGGACAAATCTGAACGAATGAAACCTTTAACAGTGTAACATTGAATCTATTTAAACTAATAACGGAAATCTCAATGCGAATAGGGAAGTGGTATCAACACGCAATTTCGCCAGGCTACAAAAGCATTTAGCTCGACCGGGAGAAGAAAAAAAAGGTTGAGAGAGGGAGAGAGAGGGAGAGAAAGGAGGGGACGAAGGGAGCTGTCCAAACGTGGGTGGTTCTGATTGATTAAATTCCTCTATAGGCTGTTAAACGCAACAATTGCTTTCAAAAACCTTAGGCTACATATCAATTTTTCTGCGTTTTTCTAGAGAAACTATCATCTTTACCGCTATGTCTTTAGGCGAGAGCCTATTGAACGCGTCTGGGTTATCTTCCGGAACGATTTTGTTGTTCTCTTTTCTTCCGTTCTCAATGCTTAGACTATTATTATTACTAGGCTACTGTCGCTTTCTTTTTCGGTTGATCTGTTTTCCTCAACTATTTTAATTAGCGGGTTTTTTATGCTTCCTACGGGAACATTTCACCCTGGAAACCGTGGACAGCCTGAGATTGATACTCCGCTTCTCTATGCTGCTGCAACAGCGGCTGGGGGAGGTTGGCTCACAGGTTACAAAATAGGGATATATTTTCCTAGGATTGATATTTTCCTAGGATGATATCTGTTGCGCTCTTTCTCATTTGTTCAAGGCATGTAAAACATTTCCGAGCGCAAGCATTGGTATTGTTCAACGTAGGCAAAACCGTTCAGGAAAAAGGATTGCATAACCAATGGTACTCCACCCCACGGAAACGGCGCGGATGGTAGCTGCCCGTTTGCCGTTCTCCCCCTCCTCATAGCAGGTAAAATGATAGAGAGGAGAGGAAAGGAAAGCACGTTTCGTCTATTTACTGCCAGTAGTCTAAATCTCCCTCTCACTTCGAACCTTCACAAAGAATGTCAGGACAAAAACTCGCACATAAGTCCTTAAGATAGTGTCCCATGTGAAATACATTTCTGTTTGGTATTATTTTCTGAAAAATAAAAAAACACCTAGATGTGTGCAGTCTTTTTATAAACATCCTTTAATATATACAGGCTGAAGTGTAAGTTATTCACCCAGCAACAACTATTTAATGAGAAAGGAACAGGGCAAGTAAATTAAATCACTCACTTCATCCCCTCACACACACACACACACACACACACACACACACACACACACACACACACACACACACACACACACACACACGCACACGCACACGCACACACACACACACACACACACACACACACACGCACACGCACACGCACACGCACACGCACACGCACACACACACACACACCAGGGCAGTGGACGCAGACCTTTGAGGGGGCAGGTGCTCAAAATGAAAAATCTACTTTCTTAATTAATATTCATAACTCGAAATTCATAATATACTAACTGTCTCTATAACATTGGCCTATTTACAGTACATTCTTCAGTTATTGTAAGCAAGTTAATGCCAGTGATTCCTAGTAGTAGGTTACTAACTAATCTCGTCCATCTGCCAGCTCTCTTGCTGTCAAACAAACAATTCGAGCCTGGAGACGACTAGCTACTAACTAGAGACAGATGAGTGAAATATGGAAAAGAGTGGCCATTAGCTGATCATAGCAAATTATGATGTAAATCTACTGGTTATCTAGCTAGCTAGTAAGCTATCCTGTCAATTATTTGTTTTCATGATTTAAGTTTGTTCTGCTGGCGACATCTCCATCTTACTAACAAACACTCGAATTGCCCCCTTTTCTGTCCATAACAGAGAGAGACAAAAGTAGCCTACCAGTATTCAAACTCACCGCCTGTAACCAGCACAGCGCACTACACGCACAAGTCAGAGATGAGTGCGAGCTTGAGGGCGGGGGACGGGTATAATTGCCAATATTGAAGATAAATTAAATGAGCTGTTTTGATGTGCAATTTGTTACATTTAAAATATATATATGTACATGTGGAAACCAGCTTTTCACAATGAAGACATATAGGATGCACTCAACAGGTTGTCAAGTCATCTCTATGGAGGATAGGCCTACTCATAACTGAGTAAAGAACAGTTAGTGTTTAAATGTCAACTTATTCAGTTCATGTTTTATTGTAAACTGATTCAGTTCATGTTTAAATGTAAATTGATTCAGTAATGTTTTAATGTAAACTGATTCAGTAATATTTAAATGTAAACTGATTCAGTTCATGTTTAAATGTAAACTGATTAATTTAATATTTAAAGGTAAACTGATTCAGTCATGTTTAAAGGTAAACTGATTCAGTTAGTGTTTTAATTTAAACTGATTCAGTTAGTGTTTAAATGTAAACTGATTAATTTAATATTTAAAGGTAAACTGATTCAGTAATGTTTAAAGGTAAACTGATTCAGTTAGTGTTTTAATGTAAAATGATTCTGTTAGTGTTTTAATGTAAACTGACTCAGTTAATGTTTTAATGTAAACTGATTCAGTTAATGTTTTAATGTAAGCTGATTCAGTTAGTGTTTTAATGTAAACTGATTCAGTTAATGTTTTAATGTAAACTGATTCAGTTAGTGTTTTAATGTAAACTGATTCAGTTAGTGTTTTAATGTAAACTGACTCAGTTAATGTTTTAATGTAAACTGATTCAGTTAATGTTTTAATGTAAACTGACTCAGTTAGTGTTTTAATGTAAACTGATTCAGTTAGTGTTTTAATGTAAACTGATTCAGTTAGTGTTTTAATGTAAACTGACTCAGTTAATGTTTTAATGTAAACTAATTCAGTTAGTGTTTTAATGTAAACTGATTCAGTTAATGTTTTAATGTAAACTGACTCAGTTAGTGTTTTAATGTAAACTAATTCAGTTAGTGTTTTAATGTAAACTGATTCAGTTAGTGTTTTAATGTAAACTAATTCAGTTAGTGTTTAAATGTAAACTGATTCAGTTAGTGTTTTAATGTAAACTGACTCAGTTAATGTTTTAATGTAAACTAATTCAGTTAGTGTTTTAATGTAAACTGATTCAGTTAGTGTTTTAATGTAAACTGATTCAGTTAGTGTTTTAATGTAAACTGATTCAGTTAGTGTTTTAATGTAAACTAATTCAGTTAGTGTTTTAATGTAAACTGATTCAGTTAGTGTTTAAATGTAAACTGATTCAGTTAGTGTTTAAATGTAAACTGACTCAGTTAGTGTTTTAATGTAAACTAATTCAGTTAATGTTTTAATGTAAACTGACTCAGTTAGTGTTTTAATGTAAACTGACTCAGTTAGTGTTTTAATGTAAACTAATTCAGTTAATGTTTTAATGTAAACTGACTCAGTTAGTGTTTTAATGTAAACTGACTCAGTTAGTGTTTTAATGTAAACTAATTCAGTTAGTGTTTTAATGTAAACTGATTCAGTTAGTGTTTAAATGTAAACTGACTCAGTTAGTGTTTTAATGTAAACTAATTCAGTTAATGTTTTAATGTAAACTGATTCAGTTAGTGTAGGAGAGTGGGAGCAGATTCATCTGCATAATATGGCCAACAGTATGCAAATAGCTGTGCACTGACCCACACATTATTGTGATACAGTCAAACCATATTTTTTTTTACTAATATAATTAATTCAGATGTTATGGCTCAGCTGTCCCTATAGATCAACCAGTCAGATGGGGCAATATTACACAAGGTCATCATGAATGTGTTGGTAAGTCCTTGCTGACACCAAGGCTGTCCATGACCCAGGGTAACACTACTCTGTTAGAAGACATCTCCCAAATGACTCCTAACATGACCCAGGGTAACACTAGTCATGACTGTAAGGGGTAGAAGACGTCTCCCAAATGACTCCTAACATGACCCAGGGTAACACTAGTCATGACTGTAAGGGGTAGAAGACATCTCCCAAATGACTCCTAACATGACCCAGGATAACACTAGTAATGACTGTAAGGGGTAGAAGACGTCTCCCAAATGACTCCTAACATGACCCAGGGTAACACTATGACCCAGGGTAACACTAGTCATGACTGTAAGGGGTAGAAGACGTCTCCCAAATGACTCCTAACATGACCCAGGGTAACACTAGTCATGACTGTAAGGGGTAGAAGACGTCTCCCAAATGTCTCCTAACATGACCCAGGGTAACACTAGTCATGACTGTAAGGGGTAGAAGACGTCTCCCAAATGACTCCTAACATGACCCAGGGTAACACTAGTCATGACTGTAAGGGGTAGAAGACGTCTCCCAAATGACTCCTAACATGACCCAGGGTAACACTAGTCATGACTGTAAGGGGTAGAAGACGTCTCCCAAATGACTCCTAACATGACCCAGGGTAACACTAGTCATGACTGTAAGGGGTAGAAGACGTCTCCCAAATGACTCCTAACATGACCCAGGGTAACACTAGTCCTGACTGGAAGGGGTAGAAGACGTCTCCCAAATGGCATCCTAACATGACCCAGGGTAACACTAGTCATGACTGTAAGGGGTAGAAGACGTCTCCCAAATGACTCCTAACATGACCCAGGGTAACACTATTCCTGACTGTAAGGGGTAGAAGACGTCTCCCAAATGACTCCTAACATGACCCAGGGTAACACTAGTCATGACTGTAAGGGGTAGAAGACGTCTCCCAAATGACTCCTAACATGACCCAGGGTAACACTAGTCATGACTGTAAGGGGTAGAAGACGTCTCCCAAATGACCCCTAACATGACCCAGGGTAACACTAGTCATGACTGTAAGGGGTAGAAGACGTCTCCCAAATGACTCCTAACATGACCCAGGGTAACACTAGTCATGACTGTAAGGGGTAGAAGACGTCTCCCAAATGACTCCTAACATGACCCAGGGTAACACTAGTCATGACTGTAAGGGGTAGAAGACGTCTCCCAAATGACTCCTAACATGACCCAGGGTAACACTATTCCTGACTGTAAGGGGTAGAAGACGTCTCCCAAATGACTCCTAACATGACCCAGGGTAACACTAGTCATGACTGTAAGGGGTAGAAGACGTCTCCCAAATGACTCCTAACATGACCCAGGGTAACACTAGTCATGACTGTAAGGGGTAGAAGACGTCTCCCAAATGACTCCTAACAGGACCCAGGGTAACACTATTCCTGACTGTAAGGGGTAGAAGACGTCTCCCAAATGACTCCTAACATGACCCAGGGTAACACTAGTCATGACTGTAAGGGGTAGAAGACGTCTCCCAAATGACTCCTAACATGACCCAGGGTAACACTAGTCATGACTGTAAGGGGTAGAAGACGTCTCCCAAATGGCTCCTAACATGACCCAGGGTAACACTAGTCATGACTGTAAGGGGTAGAAGACGTCTCCCAAATGACTCCTAACATGACCCAGGGTAACACTAGTCATGACTGTAAGGGGTAGAAGACGTCTCCCAAATGACTCCTAACATGACCCAGGGTAACACTAGTCATGACTGTAAGGGGTAGAAGACGTCTCCCAAATGACTCCTAACATGACCCAGGGTAACACTATTCCTGACTGTAAGGGGTAGAAGACGTCTCCCAAATGACTCCTAACATGACCCAGGGTAACACTAGTCATGACTGTAAGGGGTAGAAGACGTCTCCCAAATGACTCCTAACATGACCCAGGGTAACACTAGTCATGAATGTAAGGGGTAGAAGACGTCTCCCAAATGACTCCTAACATGACCCAGGGTAACACTAGTCATGACTGTAAGGGGTAGAAGACGTCTCCCAAATGGCTCCTAACATGACCCAGGGTAACACTAGTCATGACTGTAAGGGGTAGAAGACGTCTCCCAAATGACTCCTAACATGACCCAGGGTAACACTAGTCATGACTGTAAAGGGTAGAAGACGTCTCCCAAATGGCTCCTAACATGACCCAGGGTAACACTAGTCATGATTGTAAGGGGTAGAAGACGTCTCCCAAATGGCATCCTATTCCCTATGTGCACTATATAGGTAATAGGGTGGCATTTAGGACGAAGTCGTGTACTCAGACACTGAAGGGGTGTAGAGAAATGTACTTTGGGTACCACTTTACTTTAATCTATAATGCTTTATAACTTGTTACAGGCCTGTTGTTATAAGCCTGTATGATGTCTTGCAAGGCTTATAACATGTAAAATAACATGCCATTTCCACGTTTTACATGTATGTATAGGGGATTGTATAGGAGGTATTTATGTACCCTGAATAATGGAATTGCATCATACAAGAGTACAACTCTCATTTGAATGTGAGTCACTTACAGCAGTGAATGTTTCAAAGACGGCCTACATAAACATTTTTGAAAATGTCTGTGCCCCAGTTTGATCCCCCTTGAAATTCATACACTACTGAATGTTCTCATCTAATACTGTATGAGAACGTTATTCAAGCTGATATCTTTCTGCTCCACATCCTGGAAGTCCTACTAGTCTGTCAACAATCACTAACCAAGACACAGGACACAGTCACAAACCGTTGTAGTTCACTACTTTTCACCAGTGTGACCATAGGGCTGTGGTCAAAAGTAGTGCACTATATAGGGAACAGGGTGCCATTTGGGATACAGACAAAGAGATATCAAATCCTTTTAATCAGGTATTTAGCAGTAACATTGCACAAGGTCTCCTCACTTAAGGTAGCTAACACAGGAGTACATTTGAGATGGCTGACACTGTCATCACGCTTTACAGCTTCCACTTATGGCCCAAATGAGAGAAATTGGCTAAGTGTGTCCAAAGTCATTTGTCCTGTACTTAACATCCAGGAGACACAACTCTGCTGGTGCTAATTATATTTGGCTAGTCCAATGATATTTTGACATGTAATTAGTCTTTCCGCTCACCTCAAAACATGAGTCTGAGGTGAGAGAGAAGAGGAGGAGGAGGAGGAGAGGAGGAGGAGGAGGAGGAGGAGGAGGAGGAGGAGGAGAGAGGAGGAGGAGGAGGAGAGAGGAGGAAGAGGAGAGAGGAGGAGGAGGAGAGAGGAGAGGAAATGGAGGAAGAAGAGGAGGAGGAGGAGAGGAGGAGAGAGGAGGAGGAGGAGAGAGGAGAGAGGAGGAGGAGGAGGAGAGAGGAGGAGGAGGAGGAGGAGGAGAGAGGAGAGAGGAGGAAGAGGAGAGAGGAGGAGGAGGAGGGAGGAGGAAGAGGAGAGAGGAGGAGGAGAGTGGAGGAGGAGAGAGGAGGAAGAGGGAGAGGAGGAGGAGAGAGGAGGAGGAGGAGGAGGAGGAGGAGGAGGAGGAGGAGGAGGAGGAGGAGAGAAGAGGAGAGAGGAGGAGGAGGAGAGAGGAGGAGGAGGAGGAGAGAGGAGGAGGAGGAGAGAGGAGGAAGAGGAGAGAGGAGGAGAGAGGAGGAGGAGAGAGGAGGAGGAGAGAGGAGGAGGAGGAGAGAGGATGAGGAGAGAGGCGGAGAGGAGGAGGAGAGAGGAGGAGGAGGAGAGAGGAGGAGGAGAGAGGCGGAGAGGAGGAGGAGAGAGGAGGAGGAGAGAGGAGGAGGAGAGAGGCGGAGAGGAGGAGGAGGAGAGAGGAGGAGGAGAGGAGGAGGAGAGAGGAGGAGGAGGAGAGAGGAGGAGAGAGGCAGAGAGGAGGAGGAGAGAGGAGGAGGAGGAGGAGAGAGGAGGAGGAGGAGAGAGGAGGAGGAGAGAGGCGGAGAGGAGGAGGAGGAGAGAGGAGGAGGAGGAGGAGAGGAGGAGGAGAGAGGAGAGGAGGAGGAGGAGGAGGAGGAGGAGGAGGAGGAGGAGAGAGGAGAGGAAATGGAGGAAGAAGAGGAGCAGCAGGAGGAGGAGTTATGTTAGGGGTATATCACTTAGATAGGGGATGAGCAGTCTGCTTCTGTTTTCAGAGCACATAGTAACCCTATACAGATGGCATGCGTACGTACAGTACATACCATTTAGCAGATAGGCCTAGAGTAAGTGACTATAATGTTTTATATTTCAATATTCACTATAACGCGTGACTGGTGAACGCTGCTGGGTGTGAATGTGGTGTAGGGGAATTAAGGGGGAAATGTAAGACAAGTTGCTGAGGTGGAAACCATAAAGTAGAAACTTTAGAGGGAGGAAACTCCACAACATCAAGGGTTCTATGTTCAAGTCTGTTAACTCTGATCACTATGGCTGAGGTGAGAGCCTCAGCGGGAAGCGAGGACCTTAAGTGGAACTCCCATCTGATTCTGGCTTTCTATTCAGTGGGTCTTTCTTAATTTAATGAGCAGGTCCTACGCCTAGCACTATACCTCAGATAACCCTTCATGGGTGGTAGACTGTAACACGTTACACTATACCTCAGATAACCCTTCATGGGTGGTAGACTGTAACAAGTTACACTATACCTCAGATAACCCTTCATGGGTGGTAGACTGTAACAAGTTACACTATACCTCAGATAATCCTTCATGGGTGGTAGACTGTAACAAGTTACACTATACCTCAGATAACCCTTCATGGGTGGTAGACTGTAACAAGTTACACTATACCTCAGATAACCCTTCATGGGTGGTAGACTGTAACAAGTTACACTATACCTCAGATAACCCTTCATGGGTGGTAGACTGTAACAAGTTACACTATACCTCAGATAACCCTTAATGGGTGGTAGACTGTAACAAGTTACACTATACCTCAGATAACCCTTGATGGGTGATAGACTGTAACAAGTTACACTATACCTCAGATAACCCTTCATGGGTGGTAGACTGTAACAAGTTACACTATACCTCAGATAACCTTTCATGGGTGGTAGACTGTAACAAGTTACACTATACCTCAGATAACCCTTCATGGGTGGTAGACTGTAACAAGTTACACTATACCTCAGATAACCCTTCATGGGTGGTAGACTGTAACAAGTTACACTATACCTCAGATAACCCTTCATGGGTGGTAGACTGTAACAAGTTACACTATACCTCAGATAACCTTTCATGGGTGGTAGACTGTAACAAGTTACACTATACCTCAGATAACCTTTCATGGGTGGTAGACTGTAACACGTTACACTATACCTCAGATAACCCTTCATGGGTGGTAGACTGTAACAAGTTATACTATACCTCAGATAACCCTTCATGGGTGGTAGACTGTAACAAGTTACACTATACCTCAGATAACCCTTCATGGGTGGTAGACTGTAACAAGTTACACTATACCTCAGATAACCTTTCATGGGTGGTAGACTGTAACAAGTTACACTATACCTCAGATAACCCTTCATGGGTGGTCGACTGTAACAAGTTACACTATACCTCAGATAACCCTTCATGGGTGGTAGACTGTAACAAGTTACACTATACCTCAGATAACCTTTCATGGGTGGTAGACTGTAACAAGTTACACTATACCTCAGATAACCCTTCATGGGTGGTAGCCTGTAACAAGTTACACTATACCTCAGATAACCCTTCATGGGTGGTAGACTGTAACAAGTTATACTATACCTCAGATAACCCTTCATGGGTGGTAGACTGTAACAAGTTACACTATACCTCAGATAACCCTTCATGGGTGGTAGACTGTAACAAGTTACACTATACCTCAGATAACCTTTCATGGGTGGTAGACTGTAACAAGTTACACTATACCTCAGATAACCCTTCATGGGTGGTCGACTGTAACAAGTTACACTATACCTCAGATAACCCTTCATGGGTGGTAGACTGTAACAAGTTACACTATACCTCAGATAACCCTTCATGGGTGGTAGACTGTAACAAGTTACACTATATCTCAGATAACCCTTCATGGGTGGTAGACTGTAACAAGTTACACTATACCTCAGATAACCCTTCATGGGTGGTAGACTGTAACAAGTTACACTATACCTCAGATAACCCTTCATGGGTGGTCGACTGTAACAAGTTACACTATACCTCAGATAACCCTTCATGGGTGGTAGACTGTAACAAGTTACACTATACCTCAGATAACCTTTCATGGGTGGTAGACTGTAACAAGTTACACTATACCTCAGATAACCCTTCATGGGTGGTAGCCTGTAACAAGTTACACTATATCTCAGATAACCCTTCATGGGTGGTAGACTGTAACAAGTTATACTATACCTCAGATAACCCTTCATTGGTGGTAGACTGTAACAAGTTACACTATACTTCAGATAACCCTTCATGGGTGGTAGACTGTAACAAGTTACACTATACCTCAGATAACCTTTCATGGGTGGTAGACTGTAACAAGTTACACTATACCTCAGATAACCCTTCATGGGTGGTCGACTGTAACAAGTTACACTATACCTCAGATAACCCTTCATGGGTGGTAGACTGTAACAAGTTACACTATACCTCAGATAACCCTTCATGGGTGGTAGACTGTAACAAGTTACACTATATCTCAGATAACCCTTCATGGGTGGTAGACTGTAACAAGTTACACTATACCTCAGATAACCCTTCATGGGTGGTAGACTGTAACAAGTTACACTATACCTCAGATAACCCTTCATGGGTGGTCGACTGTAACAAGTTACACCATACCTCAGATAACCCTTCATGGGTGGTAGACTGTAACACGTTACACTATACCTCAGATAACCCTTCATGAGTGGTAGACTGTAACAAGTTACACTATATCTCAGCTAACCCGTTAAGGGTGATAGACTGTAACAAGTTACACTATATCTCAGCTAACCCGTTAAGGGTGATAGACTGTAACAAGTTACACTATATCTCAGCTAACAATACTTTACCCCAGGATACCCATTAGCGGTTGGTAACTATAGAAACAATGTGGATTAATTCACGTCAGGGGAATTTAGCGAAACAAAGTTGGGATCCTGAGGGGCGCAGGGTCTAAGGCACTGCATTGCAGTGCTAGAGGCATCACTACAGACCCGGGTTCTATCCCGGGTCTGAAAAGTGTCAGCCTATTTGCAACCCACCTCCTTGTTTCCATGTTGGTGTGTTGCACTTACATTCAGTCCAGTATGAATCACATGATTATGAAGGCATCCATGTATGAAAGCGTGTGTTCTTGTTTTAAATGTATGTAGTTCTGTCCCTCTGATGTTCTGGTCTATTCATGTTCTGTATTCTGTCATGTTTCCTGTTTTGTGTGGACCCCAGGAAGAGTAGCTGCTTCTTTAGCACTAGCTAATAGGGATCCTAATAAATACTAAATACATAATAATGAACACAGTGGACATACAGATGTAGGATCTTATTTAAACCAGTTTGCTAGAGGTTGAAAATATTCCTGCAGCAACAAGAAATGTGAATTATTATGTGGATTATAATTAATGAATATTTTCGTAAGGGAAAATCAAGTCTGACATTTCAAAGTGGAAATGACAAACCTTTTTAAACCTCAAATACATATATTAGACGTTATACATTTCCTACATGGCATGAAAGTTCTCCTGCATCAGGGTGATCAAATTAAGATCTGTATGCATATACAACACACACTAGAAGGGGAGGGGAGAATGCATTCCACATAGATGGTCTGGTTTTGATGAGTACTAAGCGTTCATTCCAAATGTCATTTGCGACTGGTCCTGATAAATCCTCTGCCATCAGACATGGTATCCCTGCTAATAGCGCCCTGTGACAGAGTCAGGTGCCTTGGTAATGGGCAGCACCATTCAGAACACGGCTCCTTGACCACACGTATAACCAACGACTCATCAGCCAATCACAGACATTTCATGATGCACTTAACCCACACAGAACAGGGTCTGTATTAATAATGTCCATGTAATCAATGTAAACCCACACAGAACAGGGTCTGTATTAATAATGTCCATGTAATCAATGTAAACCCACACAGAACAGGGTCTGTATTAATAATGTCCATGTAATCAATGTAAACCCACACAGAACAGGGTCTGTATTAATAATGTCCATGTAATCAATGTAAACCCACACAGAACAGGGTCTGTGTTAATAATGTCCATGTAATCAATGTAAACCCACACAGAACAGGGTCTGTATTAATAATGTCCATGTAATCAATGTAAACCCACACAGAACAGGGTCTGTATTAATAATGTCCATGTAATCAATGTAAACCCACACAGAACAGGGTCTGTATTAATAATGTCCATGTAATCAATGTAAACCCACACAGAACAGGGTCTGTGTTAATAATGTCCATGTAATCAATGTAAACCCACACAGAACAGGTTCTATATTAATAATGTCCATGTAATCAATGTAAACCCACACAGAACAGGGTCTGTATTAATAATGTCCATGTAATCAATGTAAACCCACACAGAACAGGGTCTGTATTAATAATGTCCATGTAATCAATGTAAACCCACACAGAACAGGGTCTGTGTTAATAATGTCCATGTAATCAATGTAAACCCACACAGAACAGGGTCTGTATTAATAATGTCCATGTAATCAATGTAAACCCACACAGAACAGGGTCTGTATTAATAATGTCCATGTAATCAATGTAAACCCACACAGAACAGGGTCTGTGTTAATAATGTCCATGTAATCAATGTAAACCCACACAGAACAGGGTCTGTATTAATAATGTCCATGTAATCAATGTCAAACTTTGATCAGTGGGTCTGTCCCAAATGGCACATTGTTCCCTATATAGTGCCCTAATATACCACCTACTGTATATCATGGTGGTAGCAGTAGCATGTGTTCCATTGTAAACGTGATGCATCACAGTTTTGTCTGGAAATACTATTTGAAAATTTGTTGATCTGCTGGAACTGTTTGGGGGTTACGATTTTGTGGAGTTCATGAACCCATAACGTACACAGATGTACAATGCAATGTTTTTGCACACATGTGTCATTCGGGGAAGACAGCATGACCTGCAAACTGTTGATTGCACCCACAGTTGTATTGTGCAACGTTTGGAGTCGGGGTGAATCAACAGTGGCTGGTATTTATCATCTGAATGTCTCTCTTACTGAGGGTGTCCATGACTGTTGTCATAGTGAGGTGATGCCTTAGGGGATATCCTGCTATCCTATCCTGTCCTGTCATTTCATATCCTGTCCTTTCCCATCCTATACTTTGCTGTCCTGTCCTATCCTTTCCTGTCCTATCCTTTCCTGTCCTGCCCTTTCCTGTCCTATCCTTTCCTGTCCTACCCTTTCCTGTCCTACCCTTTCCTGTCCTATCCTTTCCCGTCCTTTCCTTTCCTGTCCTACCATTTCCTGTCCTATCCTTTCCTGTCCTACCCTTTCCTGACCTATCCTCTCCTGTCCTGTCCTACCCTTTCCTGTCCTATCCTTTCCCGTCCTTTCCTTTCCTCTCCTACCATTTCCTGTCCTATCCTTTCCTGTCCTACCCTTTCCTGTCCTATCCTTTCCTGTCCTATCCTGTCCTGTCCTACCCTTTCCTGTCCTATCCTTTCCTGTCCTACCCTTTCCTGTCCTATCCTTTCCCGTCCTTTCCTTTCCTGTCCTACCATTTCATGTCCTATCCTTTCCTGTCCTACCCTTTCCTGACCTATCCTTTCCTGTCCTACCCTTTCCTGTCCTATCCTTTCCCGTCCTTTCCTTTCCTGTCCTACCATTTCCTGTCCTATCCTTTCCTGTCCTGTCCTACCCTTTCCTGTCCAATCCTTTCCTGTCCTATCCTTTCCTGCCCTACCATTTCCTTTCCTATCCTTTCCTGTCCTATCCTTTCTTGTCCTACCCTTCCCTGTCCTATCCTTTCCTGTCCTACCATTTCCTGTCCTATCCTTTCCTGTCCTACCCTTTCCTGTCCTATCCTTTCCTGTCCTATCCTTTCCTGTCCTACCCTTTCCTGTCCTATCCTTTCCTATCCTATCCTGTCCTGTCCTATCCTTTCATGTCCTACCCTTTCCTGTCCTGTCCTATCCTTTCCTGTCCTACCCTTTCCTGTCCTGTCCTACCCTTTCCTGTCCTATCCTTCCCTGTCCTGTCCTATCCTTTCCTGTCCTACCCTTTCCTGTCCTATCCTTTCCTTTCCTGTCCTATCCTTCCCTGTCCTGTCCTATCCTTTCCTGTCCTACCCTTTCCTGTCCTATCCTTTCCTGTCCTACCCTTTCCTGTCCTACCCTTTCCTGTCCTACCCTTTCTTGTCCTATCCTATCCTTTCCTATCCTACTGTCCTACCCTTTCCTGTCCTTGTCCTACCCTTTCCTGTCCTATCCTTTCCTGTCCTGTCCTATCCGTTCCTGTCCTATCCTTTCCTGTCCTATCCTATCCTTTCCTGTCCTACCCTTTCCTGTCCTACCCTTTCCTGTCCTGTCCTACCCTTTCCTGTCCTATCCTTTCCTGTCCTATCCTACCCTTTCCTGTCCTATCCTTTCCTGTCCTGTCCTATCCTTTCCTGTCCTACCCTTTCTTGTCCTATCCTATCCTTTCCTATCCTACTGTCCTACCCTTTCCTGTCCTGTCCTATCCTTTCCTGTCCTACCCTTTCCTGTCCTATCTTTGTTATTTTAGGTATTTTATGAGGGTGCCCTTAAGATGTTGCAAAAGCTGCACCTTCTCTTCGTGGGGTCCACACAAAACATGAATCATGACATAACACGGAACATTCATAGACAAGAACAGCTCAAGGACAGAACTACATCAATTTTAAAAAGACACAAGTAGCCTATGCTAGACAACCATTTTCAAGTATTGCCATAGATTTTCAAGCACCATTCAGCCAAAATTGTAACTCGGCCACTCAGGAACATTCACTATCTTCTTGGTAAGCAACTCCAGTGTAGATTCGGCCTTGTGTTTTAGGTTATTGTTCTGCTGAAAGGTTCATTCATCTCCCAGTGTTTGGTGGAAAGCTGACTGAACCATGTTTGCTTATCTCCATTCCGTTTCTTTTTATCCTGAAAAACTCCCCAGTCCTTAACGATTACAAGCATACCCATAACAATGATGCAGCCACTGCTACGGTTGAAAATATGGAGAAAGGGAAAGGAAAGGGAAAAGGGATACCTAGAACGGTACTCAGTAATGTGTTGTATTCAGGACAAAAAGGGAATTGCTTTGACATTTTCTGTTGCAATGTTACTCTAGTGCCTTGTTGAAAACTGGATGCATGTTTTGGAATATTTTTAAACTGTACAGGCTTCCTTCTTTTCACTCTGTCATTTAGGTTAGTATTGTGGAGTAACTACAATGTTGTTGGTCCATCTTCAGTTTTCTCCTGTCACAGCCATTAAACCCTGTAACTGTTTTAAAGTCACCACTGAAATCTCTTAACGGTTTCCTTCCTCTCCGGCAACTGAGTTAGGAAGGACACCTGTATCTTTGTAGTGACTGGGTGTATTGATACACCATCCAAAGTGTAATGAATAACTTCACCGTGTTCAAATGGATATTCAATGTCTTCTTTTATTTGTTTATCCACTAATAGGTGCTGATCAGTGCCGGTGCCGAGTCATTGGAAAACCTCCCTGGTCTCTGTGGTTGAATCTGTGTTCGAAATTCACTGCTCGACTGAGGGAGCTTACAGATAATTGTAGGTGTGAGGTACAGAGATGTGTCAAAAATCATGTTGAACACTATTATTGCACGCAGAGTGAGTCCATGTAACTTATCATGTGATTTGTTAAGCACATGTTTACTCCTGAACGTATTTAGGCTTGCCATAACAAAGGGGTTGAATACTTATTGACTCAAGACAATTCAGCTTTTCATTATTATCAAAAAAAGTGAAATCAAATCTAAATGTCCCTTTTTGAATTCAGGCTGTAACCCAACAACATTTGGAAAAAGTCAAGGGCTGTGAATACTTGACTTTTTAATATTGTTTCATTTCATTGGCCTAAGCTATTTTTAGTTGGAATTCAAGACCAGACTGATCTCAGTTTGTCAGTGTCAGAATAGCCACTCATTTTGTTGTACTTGTGTGGTGTAAAAAACAAAACAAAGACCTGGGCCTACGATTTCTTAATTCAACCCCGTCTATGCAGTGGAGCAGAGAACAAACAGGACATGGAATAGCATCTCCCCCTTAGCAGGAGAAACCCGAGTCTAGCTTCCTTACTTATGTTAGTCAGCGTTAGTCTCTGTTTGGTAAATATCTTAGCTACAAAGACTTTAACATGCTTTAGACAGCATTGGTTGCCATGGTTTCAGTCCTGTGTTATGGGAGTTGTGATTTACCAATGTTACAGATGTAATCTCTTCAAGAGGATAGTATTCAGGGGGAAAGTATTCGGGGGGAAAGTATTCAGGAGGAAAGTATTCAGGGGGAAAGTATTCAGGAGGAAAATATTCAGGAGGAAAATATTCAGGGGGAAAGTATTCGGGGGGAAAGTATTCAGGGGGAAAGTATTCAGGGGGAAAGTATTCAGGAGGAAAATATTCAGGGGGAAAATATTCGGGGGGAAAATATTCGGGGGGAAAGTATTCAGGGGGAAAACTTATTGTAAAGACAAACTACTTATTTTTTGTTAGACTTTTTCTGTTTCCCCCTTTGCTTAATCATCATTTTTTTCTGATTATCCATGCTTGTTGTATTTGACAACCCTTTACACAAAATGACGATAAATCATAATTTAGGCATGCATGATCACGCATACCAGATGCAGAGGACAGGATTGGGGGGTACAATACATACACTCATGTATTCTAATTGTTTTCCTGCACAGATGAATGTTGGTTTCCTTTGCTGAGTACACATGTTAACCAACAAATTAATTGATTTACACATAAACCCTCAGACAAACAGATTACTGATGACAAGAATAAACAAAACACAAACAAATATATTAGATTGTTATGAATTATGCATGAGTTCTACTTTGCTTGGACAAGCTTGTTGCCAAGAAACCAAATTCTGTTTTGTCAATTCCAGTTGTAATAACATTCTCCTCCAGCTGACTTCCCCCTGGTTCACAGTCGCTGTCCCTTCAACTCTTTCAGCCGACAGTAGAAACACTACTGGACCTGAATCTATTTCTAAAAACTCTAATTATTCTCAAGAGACCAGAGACTTGTGTGGCCCCTGATTCAATAGAAATTGAATTTGGTTGAACGTGCTTTAGTTTTCTTATCTGCCACTGAGTGGAGAAGAGAACCCGTTTCTCTCGCTGTAACTGATATTGCAGCAGAAGCACAGTGCAATTTTCACATTTTAGAGTTATTAAAATTAAAAAGCAGCCATATTCAATTTACAAACTGGGGCTGCGGACAACAACTGCTGCTATTTTGTACTGGAAGATGTCAAATATGAATTCCTGTAGAATGTTATTTATTATCACACAGGGATCAGACAGTATGTCCCCTATGATAGATACTGTATTCCCCAGTGGTGCAACGTTGAAATGACCTCATTAAGACATGATTAAAACCAGAACTGGTTGAACAATTGTTAAAATGACATCTTTGTGGTCAATTTTCCCTACCGGGAAGTAGATATATTGGCCGGCAGGGTAAATGTAGGCAAACAACCCTCAAGTGTCTGTTTATATGTACTTCCATAGTTCTGTAGTGACAAGCATAATCATCCAACATCATTTTTTACTTCTGTTTTCTCCTGCATTGTGTTTCTATCTGACTGTTTACACCTCTGGGTAGTTCTAACTAATGTCCCTGTCACCCAACCTCACTGTGAGCATTGTTTGGTAAAGGGAGAGGGTGGTGGGGGGCTACACCTGGGCTGAGCTGTCCTATAGGTGTGCCCCAGGGAGAGGGTGGTGGGGGGCTACACCTGGGCTGAGCTGTCCTATAGGTGTGCCCCAGGGAGAGGGAGAGGGTGATAGGGGTATACACCTGGGCTGAGCTGTCCTATAGGTGTGCCCCAGGGAGAGGGAGAGGGAGAGGGTGATAGGGGTATACACCTGGGCTGAGCTGTCCTATAGGTGTGCCCCAGGGAGAGGGTGGTGGGGGGCTACACCTGGGCTGAGCTGTCCTATAGGTGTGCCCCAGGGAGAGTGAGGTGGGGGTATATACCTGGGCTGAGCTGTCCTATAGGTGTGCCCCAGGGAGAGGGTGGTGGGGGTATACACCTGGGCTGAGCTGTCCTATACGTGTGCCCCAGGGAGAGGGTGATAGGGGTATACACCTGGGCTGAGCTGTCCTATAGGTGTGCCTTAGGGAGAGGGTGGTGGGGGTATACACCTGGGCTGAGCTGTCCGGATTTTAGAATAGAACACACAGGATAGAAGGCTGGAACACACAGGATAGAAGGATAGAACACACAGGATAGAAGGATAGAACACACAGGATAGAACACACAGGATAGAAGGATATAACACACAGGATAGAAGGATAGAACACACAGGATAGAAGGATAGAACACACAGGATAGAAGGATAGAACACACAGGAGAGAGGGATAGAACACACAGGATAGAACACACAGGATAGAAGGATATAACACACAGGATAGAAGGATAGAACACACAGGAGAGAGGGATAGAACACACAGGATAGAACACACAGGATAGAAGGATAGAACACACAGGATAGAAGGATAGAACACACAGGATAGAAGGATAGAACACACAGGAGAGAGGGATAGAACACACAGGATAGAACACACAGGATAGAAGGATAGAACACACAGGATAGAAGGATAGAACACACAGGAGAGAGGGATAGAACACACAGGATAGAACACACAGGATAGAAGGATAGAACACACAGGAGAGAGGGATAGAACACACAGGATAGAACACACAAGATAGAAGGATAGAACACACAGGATAGAAGGATAGAACACACAGGATAGAAGGATAGAACACACAGGATAGAACACACAGGAGAGAGGGATAGAACACACAGGATAGAACACACAGGATAGAAGGAAATAATGAGTCATGAAGAACAATGTTTCTGAAATCTGGGAGGGAGTCTGTTTCTGTTTCAATCTATGAATTTTAAGAACATTTGAAATGTTTCAGAAACAGATGAAGGGAACTGTGTATGGGATATATAGTTGACGTTATTTGTTGACATTCTTCAATTTAAACGTTGTATAGATAGATGTAGGATCTTACTTTGGTCACTCGTTTGTTACTGAGAATTTTCCTATACAGCAGGAAATGCAACTTGTAGTGTTTTTGAGTTTAAGAAGGCTTCTGAAGTTTGTTATTTCAGACTTGCTTTCCCTTCACTATAGTAGTATCAACCCCTACAAAAATGTCCATGAATTATAATCCACATAATTAGTAACATTTCCTGTTGCTGCAGCATTATTTTTCTTGCTGTTGCAAACTGGATCAAATTAAGGTCCTACATCTGTATGCTATCTAGTCCTTTCAGAGGAGGATTAAGAAACCAGAATAATAAAGCATGTTAAATTAAATGGAGATAAGATTTGAGTCTAATGTATATAATGATGGTATATTATCTGACGCACAATGTGTAAGGAACAAAGAACGCAAGGAACAAATAACGATGGCATTGAAACCAGCTTCTATCAAATCACTGAGTTCCTTGATATTCCAACGGCACAAAGGATCTTTCGTTTGATTTACCCTTATCAGTGTGCTATTACGGCTGTAATACAACGGCTGAAATACAACACAGAGGACAAGAGATGCATTCAAAACATACATTCAATTTCCTCTGGCCTTCGCCGCTTATTGTCTCATACAATATGTGAGATAATACCTGCCCTGTGTGTGAGATAATACCTGCCCTGTATGTGAGATAATACCTGCCCTGTATGTGAGATAATACCTGCCCTGTATGTGAGATAATACCTGCCCTGTATGTGAGATAATACCTGCCCTGTATGTGAGATAATACCTGCCCTGTATGTGAGATAATACCTGCCCTGTATGTGAGATAATACCTGCCCTGTATGTGAGATAATACCTGCCCTGTATGTGAGATAATACCTGCCCTGTATGTGAGATAATACCTGCCCTGTGTGTGAGATAATACCTGCCCTGTATGTGAGATAATACCTGCCCTGTATGTGAGATAATACCTGCCCTGTATGTGAGATAATACCTGCCCTGTATGTGAGATAATACCTGCCCTGTATGTGAGATAATACCTGCCCTGTATGTGAGATAATACCTGCCCTGTATGTGAGATAATACCTGCCCTGTATGTGAGATAATACCTGCCCTGTATGTGAGATAATACCTGCCCTGTGTGTGAGATAATACCTGCCCTGTATGTGAGATAATACCTGCCCTGTATGTGAGATAATACCTGCCCTGTATGTGAGATAATACCTGCCCTGTATGTGAGATAATACCTGCCCTGTATGTGAGATAATACCTGCCCTGTATGTGAGATAATACCTGCCCTGTATGTGAGATAATACCTGCCCTGTGTGTGAGATAATACCTGCCCTGTATGTGAGATAATACCTGCCCTGTATGTGAGATAATACCTGCCCTGTATGTGAGATAATACCTGCCCTGTATGTGAGATAATACCTGCCCTGTATGTGAGATAATACCTGCCCTGTATGTGAGATAATACCTGCCCTGTATGTGAGATAATACCTGCCCTGTATGTGAGATAATACCTGCCCTGTATGTGAGATAATACCTGCCCTGTATGTGAGATAATACCTGCCCTGTATGTGAGATAATACCTGCCCTGTGTGTGAGATAATACCTGCCCTGTATGTAAGATAATACCTGCCCTGTATGTGAGATAATACCTGCCCTGTATGTGAGATAATACCTGCCCTGTATGTGAGATAATACCTGCCCTGTATGTGAGATAATACCTGCCCTGTATGTGAGATAATACCTGCCCTGTGTGTGAGATAATACCTGCCCTGTATGTGAGATAATACCTGCCCTGTATGTGAGATAATACCTGCCCTGTATGTGAGATAATACCTGCCCTGTATGTGAGATAATACCTGCCCTGTGTGTGAGATAATACCTGCCCTGTATGTGAGATAATACCTGCCCTGTTTGTGAGATAATACCTGCCCTGTATGTGAGATAATACCTGCCCTGTATGTGAGATAATACCTGCCCTGTATGTGAGATAATACCTGCCCTGTATGTGAGATAATACCTGCCCTGTGTGTGAGATAATACCTGCCCTGTATGTGAGATAATACCTGCCCTGTATGTGAGATAATACCTGCCCTGTATGTGAGATAATACCTGCCCTGTATGTGAGATAATACCTGCCCTGTATGTGAGATAATACCTGCCCTGTATGTGAGATAAAACCTGCCCTGTATGTGAGATAATACCTGCCCTGTATGTGAGATAATACCTGCCCTGTATGTGAGATAATACCTGCCCTGTATGTGAGATAATACATGCCCTGTATGTGAGATAATACCTGCCCTGTATGTGAGATAATACCTGCCCTGTATGTGAGATAATAGGTGCCTGTAGCTTAATGAAATACAGGAACCCTGTATGTGAGATAATAGGTGTCTGTAGCTTAATGAAATACAGGAACCCTGTATGTGAGATAATAGGTGCCTGTAGCTTAATGAAATACAGGAACCCTGTATGTGAGATAATAGGTGTCTGTAGCTTAATGAAATACAGGAACCCTGTATCTGAGATAATACCTGCCTGTAGATTAATGAAATACAGGAACCCTGTATGTGAGATAATAGGTGCCTGTATCTTAATGAAATACAGGAACCCTGTATGTGAGATAATAGGTGTCTGTAGCTTAATGAAATACAGGAACCCTGTATGTGAGATAATAGGTGCCTGTAGCTTAATGAAATACTGGAACCCTGTATGTGAGATAATAGATAATAGGTGCCTGTAGCTTAATGAAATACAGGAACCCTGTATGTGAGATAATAGATAATAGGTGCCTGTAGCACAGGAACCCTGTATGTGAGATAATAGGTGCCTGTATCTTAATGAAATACAGGAACCCTGTGTGTGAGATAATAGGTGTCTGTAGCTTAATGAAATACAGGAACCCTGTATGTGAGATAATAGGTGCCTGTATCTTAATGAAATACAGGAACCCTGTATGTGAGATAATAGGTGTCTGTAGCTTAATGAAATACAGGAACCCTGTATGTGAGATAATAGGTATCTGTAGCTTAATGAAATACAGGAACCCTGTATGTGAGATAATAGGTGCCTGTAGCTTAATGAAATACAGGAACCCTGTATGTGAGATAATAGGTGCCTGTAGCTTAATGAAATACTGGAACCCTGTATGTGAGATAATAGATAATAGGTGCCTGTAGCTTAATGAAATACAGGAACCCTGTATGTGAGATAATAGATAATAGGTGCCTGTAGCTTAATGAAATACAGGAACCCTGTATGTGAGATAATAGGTGCCTGTATCTTAATGAAATACAGGAACCCTGTGTGTGAGATAATAGGTGTCTGTAGCTTAATGAAATACAGGAACCTTGTATGTGAGATAATACCTGCCTGTAGCTTAATGAAATACAGGAACCCTGTATGTGAGATAAGAGGGGATCGGTGATGTAATGTCCCTGTTCCCCTCATGTTATTATACGTTGTCAAGAGAAAAGTCAGGCTGCGTCCCTATTTACTATAAAGTTGCCAGGCTTTAGTCAAACGTAGTGCACAATGAAGGCAAAAGTCAGACTGCGTCCCTATTTCCTATGAAGTGCCCAGGCTTTAGTCAAACGTAGTGCACAATGAAGGCAAAAGTCAGACTGCGTCCCTATTTCCTATGAAGTGCCCAGGCTTTAGTCAAACGTAGTGCACAATGAAGGCAAAAGTCAGACTGCGTCCCTATTTCCTATGAAGTGCCCAGGCTTTAGTCAAACGTAGTGCACAATGAAGGCAAAAGTCAGACTGCGTCCCTATTTACTATGAAGTGCCCAGGCTTTAGTCAAACGTAGTGCACAATGAAGGCAAAAGTCAGACTGCGTCCCTATTTACTATGAAGTGCCCAGGCTTTAGTCAAACATAGTGCACGATAAAGGGAACGATGCAGACCCAGACTTAATTCCCCGATGTTATTTAGAAGTTTTATTCATTTCATCTGATTTTAATCTTCATAGGCGTTTTTTTCTGCTGAAGTAATTGTCCTCAGATCCCCTTTCAGAGGACGGCGGCCCCGAAGCTAATACATGCAGTGTATAGGACCGTCTGAAGACATTCTGAGTAGAATTACGTACAGTAAGTACACTTTGCCAAGACGGACAAAACAGTGTTTTCATCTTCAGAGCATTTAGAAATATAGTTTATTTCAATAGAAATGAAAAGCGTAACCATACATCACAGATACATCAGCATCACCATGGATTAGAGAAGAGCAAGGAGAAAACAGCAAAAAGAAAGGCTTGTTTACTTACATGACGCTGTTATCCCACAATGCACAGTAAGGACTCAGGGTTCCCTGCATTACCAAGAAGAAGAGAGCACGCTGAAAACCTTCACTCATTAGATAACCACAACAAAATGACCAAAGCCTCACAGATACTCATTTCTACCTGTAATTATCCAAGAATAACTCACTAAACAAATTGTTCTTTTAAAACTAACGGCTATGGCAAGACCTCTTTAGATTGCAGTTCAGGGTTAAAATGTAAAATGCCAATGAGAATTGGTGGCAGTTTCACTTTGAATCACTTTAGCCTCAATAAGCATTGAAGTACCCAACAATGGCTACAGCCACACGTTTAGAGTGCATCAGCCAACAAACAATGGTAGAGTAATTGATTCGATGATTAATTTGCAGGCGCCCAGTGTAGCAGGTGTGTCAGGAGAGCGAGAGAGAGAGAGAGAGAGAGAGAGAGAGAGAGAGAGAGAGACAGAGAGAGAGAGAGAGAGAGAGAGAGAGAGACAGAGAGAGACAGAGAGACAGAGAGAGAGAGAGAGAGAGACAGAGAGAGACAGAGAGAGAGAGAGAGAGAGAGAGAGAGACAGAGAGAGACAGAGAGACAGAGAGAGAGAGAGAGAGAGAGAGAGGGAGAGAGAGAGAGAGAGAGAGAGACAGAGAGACAGAGAGAGAGAGAGACAGAGAGGGAGAGAGAGAGAGAGAGAGAGAGAGAGAGAGACAGAGAGAGAGAGAGAGAGAGAGAGAGAGAGAGAGAGAGAGAGAGAGAGAGAGAGAGAGAGAGGGAGAGAGAGAGAGAGAGAGAGAGAGAGAGAGAGAGAGACAGAGAGAGAGAGAGAGAGAGAGAGAGAGGAGAGAGAGAGAGACAGAGAGAGAGAGAGAGAGAGAGAGAGACAGAGAGAGAGAGAGAGAGAGAGAGAGAGAGAGAGAGAGAGAGAGAGAGAGAGAGAGAGAGAGAGATGGCACTGTCCAGATAATTACAAGGACAAGCTCTCTTTACAACCCTGGCCTTTTAGTTAATCTCTGAGATAAAGACGATCGTTCAGAGGTGTCGTCCAAGGTGATGCAGAGCAGCATGTCATTGTCAGAGCCCATATATTTCAACTTGTCCTCCTGATTCAGATCTGGGCCTGTGTTTATCAAGCGTCTCAGAGTAGCACTGCTGATCTGGGGTCAGTTTTGCCTTTAATAATAAAATGAATGAGGTTAATATGGACAGGGATGACCTGATCCTAGGTCAGCACTCGTACTCTGAGATGCTTTGTGAATATAGGTCCAGATATACAGTATCCTCTCTGTATAAATTGACTTTGGTAACCGTGTTTGAGTGTGGACTCCGGTATATGGATTACCGTCATGTAACTGGGTCCAATGTATCGGTTACACAATTATCTGATTGGATATTAAACATCTGCCTTCTCTGTATCGCTTGTATGCCTTTTCAAGAAGTGAGGGAGTCTTGGGCAGGTACTTACATTGTGAGGAGGTCATTCTTGCCCTCGATTGATTCAAATGAAAGATGAAAGATGAATAAATAAAGGTCCTTACGTTGGCCAGGTGAGCCAGCTCGATCTCCAGGTGTGACTCTGTTATCCTGGGCTCTGGTCTCACTGTGACAGCAATGACTTTGGAGCTCACTGCCGTGTGGTTCCTGGGTGGAAAACAGAGTGATGTACACCATGAGATGGACACTGATTGGAAGTTGTGGCACTTAGGCACTGCTACATAAATACCGTGTGTTCGGTCCCACTTTAAACAAAGTACATCTTATAAAGGCTATATATAGCTTCATAATGGCTTCATGATCACTACATAAAGGCTTTATAAGCACTACATAAATGCTTCACAAATCGTACAAACCATATGACTAAACTTTATGTTCTGTCTTATTATAAGGGTATATGTCAGACAAATGCATTACAATCTCTGGGAGAGTTTTCTTTGTGAGTCAGGATTTTATTTTTTGGGGAGTTTGCACAAAAGGTGTGTTAATTAAATTTTCCCTAAATGAGTTGTGTTTCATAGACTTACCAAAGATAAAATCATATACAGCGTTTATAACATGACCCCTCATTCAGAATGTGGATACTATTGATGCACATTCAGGTTCCTCTGATATTGTCAATGCAAAGAACAACACAAAATGTCATGTCACACCTATCTGTGAGGCACTTGACAAACACACCTGCTGTGGCACTGCAGGACAAGACCTGACACACAAAATGACACATGTGAAGCAAGTCAACCCAAATACATGTGAACTGGAGCCCAGACAGAGCGAGAGGAGAGAAATTAGGCACTGGGGGGCCAACTTAGGCACTGGGGGGCCAACTTAGGGTGTGATTTCATGGTCCATTTGGAGCGAGTCACAAAAGATTGAAAATAGACACGTCTGGAGCTCTGGCCTTTTCTACGTTAAATGAATCACAACCTGAATCTAACAGAGATCTTTAAACACTGTCTATCACAAATGGCACCCAATTCCCTTTTTACTGCACTACTACAAAAGTACTGCACAGTATTTATTCTGGATCCCCATTAGCTGCTGCCTTCCTTGGGTCCGGGGAATAGGGTGCCATTTGGGACGCATTCCGTGCCTCCACCTCATCTCATGCAGTGTATACCTAGTTTATCTCCACTGCAAAGCAAGACCCCAAACCAACTTCAAATGACACGCCTCCTCTCCTTTTGTCTTTAGCTTATTTACTTCCTGAATCTAGATATGGGGGGGGGGGGGGGGGATTCTATTGCTGAATAAAAATGGATGACTTTCTCTCTAGAGTGGTAATGTGTTTTGAAACATAATAATACATTGTAGTTCATGAAAGGGTGACTTGGTAGAAAACGGCCTTGGTACACTTCTGAGCCTGCCTCTCTTCTCACCTCACCTGAACTGCCCCAGAAAAAGAGAATGAAAGAGAACTACTCAAAAGGAAGTTAATTGGAGCCTTTCTACTTTTTCAGGTTCAGATCTCCACTATGTCCTCTTTGCACTTTATTTGTCTTTATCTTCAAGGGAACGTGTGTCATGGGGTGGAGAACAGAGAATGTCACATTTCCTTTTGCTCTTTCATCTCTCTCTCTTTCATTTACCTCCTGGGGAAACAAAACAGTAGGTTGTGACACCACCAAACTGATACTACAATGACTGACTGGTTCAAATGACACCCTACTCCCCATAATATAGTGCACTACTTTTGACTGGGCCCAAAGGACTCTGGTCAAAAGTAGTGCTAAATGTAGGGAATAGTGTGCCATTTTGGTTTCTGACTGACAGTGTCTGACCTACAGTTCTCTAGGGAGGGTCGGAGAAGGTTCTAGAGCTCTCAGTTGGGCCCAAAGATGTTCCATAGAACGTCTGGAACTCTCTAGAGAGAAAGACTGGGTTCGATGTTTGATCCTGGGCAAGAACACCACAATCTGGGTCAGTCTGTCTGCTGTTTCCATAAACAGGCCACATTACTAAGTCAAATATGGATTTAGGACTGGTTCACAAAGAAAACTAGTGCAGATACAACATCAATGGATGGCTTTTATAAGAGTAGAATATCAGTGACCAGAGGAAATACAATAACAATGGATGGCTTTTATAAGAGTAGAATATCAGTGACCAGAGGAAATACAATAACAATGGATGGCTTTTATAAGAGTAGAATATCAGTGACCAGAGGAAATACAATAACAATGGATGGCTTTTATAAGAGTAGAATATCAGTGACCAGAGGAAATACAATAACAATGGATGGCTTTTATAAGAGTAGAATATCAGTGACCAGAGGAAATACAATAACAATGGATTACTTTTATAAGAGTAGAATATCAGTGACCATTGTAAATCTATCTGCACTGCTAATGCTATAATTTCATCAGTAGATTATATATATTTGACTATATTTCCTTCAGGACCATCCTACAGTGGGCTAATGTATAGTTGTAGTGCAGCACTCCCAAGGAAGCTAAGAATAGCAACATCATTTCTTTGAAAGGGTGGAGTGCTGTGTTGTTTGGGTTAGTTGAGACCGGGAACAAAGAAACAGGACCACGTGCGTAGATCACTGCTCTGAGGAGAGACTGACTGATGGCTGCATTTCACTTCAGGTAGATACCATTGTTGAATGTGTTATTTTATCTTATCTGCTATTGGTTTTCCTCTCAGTGTATGAGGACCTGTTGCAAAAGCTGTCTACTCTGTCAAAAGCAAGCTTTGTGCAACAGGAAAATACATCTGATTGTGGGTTGTTGTAGGTAACATCTCTAGCCAGCTAGCTAACATGTAGCCAGTAGCTAACTATCTAGCTATCCAGCACTGTACACTAGCGCTAACTAATTATGTGAGAGAAACATTAATAGCAACCCATATTGACAAAGTGAAAACATGTATTTAGAAAATGTTTGCTAATTAACAGAAAATGAAATGTATAAATATCTCATTTGCGTAAGCATTCACACCTCTGAGTCAATACGTGTTAGAATCACATTTGTAGTGACTGGGTGTATTGATACACCATCTAAAGTGTAATTCATAACTTTAATATGCTCCGAGGGATATTCAATGTCTGCTTAAAAAAATTAAAAAACATCTACCAATTAAGTGCCCTTCTTTGTGAGGCATTGGAAAACACCATTGGTCTTTTATGGAATCTGTGCTGAATCTGTGTTTGAAACTCACTGCTCGACTAAGGGATCTTATAGATCATTGTATGTGTGGAGTACAGAGATGAGGTAGTCATTCAAAAATCATGTTAAACACTATTATTTCATACCGAATGACTCCATTCCGAATGACTCCACTCCATGACTTATAAAGCCCAGTTTTACTGCTGAATTTATTTAGGCGTCATAAAAAAGTGGGTGAATACTTATTACATTTTCAGCTTTTCAGCTTTTCATTTTAAATGACTTTGTTAAAATTTCTAAAAACATAATTCCACTTTGACATTATGACACAACACCTCATTTTGAATCCATTTTAAATTCAGGCTGTAACACAACAAAATGTGGAAAAAGTCAAGGGGTGTGAATATTTTCTGAAGGCTCTGTATATCTTTACACCCACACACTGATGGGTGGCACGCTCATCATAGAGAATAATGGTTCTAGCTACCTGACGTTAGCTAAGTAGAGGACTTGGCCACATTCCTAGGCTCATTCTGTATCAGCATAAGAGAGAAGATTGATAAAGTAATTGCTATAATTTTAATAAAGTACTGATGTGTACAAATGTTTGTGATAAAAATGGGGCGGCAGGGTAGCCTAGTGGCTAGAGTGTTGGACTAGTAACCGGAAGGTTGCAAGTTCAAACCCCCAAGCTGACAAGGTACAAATCTGTCGGACTGCCCCTGAACAGGCAGTTAACCCACTGTTCCTAGGCCGTCATTGAAAATAAGAATTTGTTCTTAACTGACTTGCCTAGTTAAATAAAGGTTAAATAAAAAAAACATAAACTCATTTTAACTTAACACGGATGGATGTAGTTCAATGTACTTACTTTGCTCGGGCCTCTTTTTGTCTTTCACTCAATGCAAGAGATTCTAGGCTTGTGTCCCGAATGGCACCCTATTCCCTACAAAGTGTACTTTAGATCAGAGCCCTACATAGGGAATAGGGTGTGATTTCATACGCAGCCTTGCTCTAACTGGGTGAGAGCCTTGACGATACGTAATGACAGTAATGTCCAAACTGATAAACAGAATAACTAACAATATTGGAAACCAGCTTGAAAGCATAAACCAACCATGAAATACTGCTTAGTCGTCTGTTGTCCCTTCTAATTAGTAGTATGACAACATAATATGATTTAACCAGGATGGAGTGAGTTCAGAAGGAGATATTATGATGATTATTTTAACCCAATTTTGTGTTGCTTCCCAAATGGTATCCTATTCCTTATTTAGTGCACTACTTTAGACCAGGGCTTTGGTCAAAAAAAGTACATTATATAGGGAATAGGGTGCGATTTGGGACACAGATGTGGTGTCATCCTCCTCAGCAGAAAGCAGAGATTAATTGTTGTTGAGTCTGGGAGTAAAGCTTGTCGTTTTAATTCATGAAAAGTTACAGGGAAACTTCAGTTGATCCGCTTTGATGGATTCTTTGATAATTGGCTTGTCATCTATGGATTACACGACTGAAAGATTGTATTCTACTACGATATTCTAAAAGAAAGCGATGCCATTTTTCCTTTTGAAGTATTGATGATGTTCTGGTAGAATGATGCATCATGGGAGTAATATGTCTGTTTTACCTGCACATCATTTTTGATCTACTGTATATAATGTACCTTGAGAAGGGTTTTTGTATCCTCGTGGGTACAGTAGTATGTATAGTGCAGTACGTAAAATGAGCTTTTGCAAGTACATATAGTGCAATGTAGAGGCCATTTCCTGGAAAAGCAAAGTGGAAGGAGTCTTTTATGAACCCTCCCTGGATAGCCTACACTACCTGTGAAATACTATTGGAGGATTTACACTCAGGCAGTGCAGCAGACACTTTGTCAGAGAATAAAGTTGACATCATATTTTACATCTCACTGCTGTCTCGCCTGGACCGTGTCCCAAATGACTACTTCTTCCCTCTGTCTCCCTCTCCAGAGAGGGAGACAGAGAGGGAGACAGAGAGAGAGACAGAGAGGGAGACAGAGAGAGAGACAGAGAGAGAGACAGAGAGGGAGACAGAGAGGGAGACAGAGAGATAGACAGAGAGAGACAGAGAGGGACAGAGAGGGAGACAGAGAGGGACAGAGAGAGAGACAGAGAGGGAGACAGAGAGGGAGACAGAGAGAGAGACAGAGAGAGAGACAGAGAGGGAGACAGAGAGGGAGACAGAGAGATAGACAGAGAGAGAGACAGAGAGGGAGACCGAGAGAGAGACCGAGAGGGAGACAGAGAGGGAGACAGAGAGAGAGAGACAGACAGAGAGAGAGACAGAGAGAGAGACAGACAGATAGAGAGAGACAGAGAGAGAGAGAGACAGACAGAGAGAGAGACAGAGAGGGAGACAGAGAGAGCGACAGAGAGACAGACAGAGAGAGAGACAGAGAGAGAGACAGAGAGACAGACAGAGAGGGAGACAGAGAGGGAGACAGAGAGGTAGAGAGAGAGACAGAGAGAGACAGAGAGGGAAAGAGAGGGAGAGACAGAGAGAGAGACAGAGAGGGAGAAAGAGAGGGAGACAGAGAGAGAGAGAGAGAGAGAGAGACAGAGAGAGAGACAGAGAGAAAGAGTGACAGAGTGACAGAGTGCTAGAGAGAGAGAGAGAGAGAGAGAGATACAGAGAGAGACAGAGACAGAGACAGAGAGAGAGATGTTGATAGAGCAGATGTATGGTCCATCTTACCTTGGTGAAGGCAGCATCAGTCCCAGAGTCTTGTACAGGACTGTCCCCAGGATGAAAACAGGTGATCCATCCATGTCTGATGAGCAGAAGGAAATTAGTTTGGACACCGTTGGTTACAGGACAGTTTAGTTGTGGTAGTGGTTGTACAGTGTCTTATGAATGGGCTGGCCATCTGAAAGATGCAATGAACCTTAATAATCTCAACAACACCACAGCACAGGGTCAACAGATAGTCATAAACCAACATATCAGGCCACAGACACAGACTAACTCTTAATGATGGGCTTTATTTGGAGCTATATTTGGCCAGGCAGCGAAACAAGCCACTTCACAACTTTCCTGCCAACAGCAATCAGCTAAATTGTCCTCAACAATGAACCATTGATAAAGGGTAAGGGATGGTCCAATGAATCTTTGCCTGTAAGGCAGTGGTCACTTCAAGAGGTTCCTAATCAATCACCAAACACTTCTGTAGAAATACCACAAAAAAAGGCTTGCACTCCTTTTATGTATTCGTGTTGTGCTGCTGCTTGTGCACTTGATTCAGAAGCCCTGTGGGTGGGAGGTGCACTTGATTCAGAAGCCCTGTGGGTGGTAGGTGCACTTGATTCAGAAGCCCTGTGGGTGGGAGGTGCACTTGATTCAGAAGCCCTGTGGGTGGTAGGTGCACTTGATTCAGAAGCCCTGTGGGTGGTAGGTGCACTTGATTCAGAAGCCCTGTGGGTGGGAGGTGCACTTGATTCAGAAGCCCTGTGGGTGGTAGGTGCACTTGATTCAGAAGCCCTGTGGGTGGTAGGTGCACTTGATTCAGAAGCCCTGTGGGTGGTAGGTGCACTTGATTCAGAAGCCTTGTGGGTGGGAGGTACACTTGATTCAGAAGCCCTGTGGGTGGTAGGTGTACATGAGTCAGAAGCCCTGTGGGTGGTAGGTGCACTTGATTCAGAAGCCCTGTGGGTGGTAGGTGCACTTGATTCAGAAGCCCTGTGGGTGGTAGGTGCACTTGATTCAGAAGCCCTGTTTGTGGGAGGTGCACTTGATTCAGAAGCCCTGTGGGTGGTAGGTGCACTAGATTCAGAAGCCCTGTGGGTGGTAGGTGCACTTGATTCAGAAGCCCTGTGGGTGGTAGGTGCACTTGATTCAGAAGCCCTGTGGGTGGTAGGTGCACTTGATTCAGAAGCCCTGTATACGGGTAAGCAAAGTGTTCCCATTTTGAACCATTTCATTGTGCCTACGGCTCCCACAACCTCGGCCACAGCAAAATTTGATACTAGCCTACATGAGATTTCATAACTCTTATAACAATGACCAGAGAGAGACTGTCAACAGCAAATAAGTGTTTTTTTTATGAGCGAGTTCATGTCTAAGTTTATTCAGCACTGTCAACACTGTTATTATTCAACGCTACTACAAAGCATAAAACTTCCTTCTATCTTCCACTCGCGCTGCAATGAATGAGTAACGATGTGTATCGAGAGCCCTGCGGTTTTATTATTATTAGCAGCTTGTCGTGTCTATTTCAATATTGAGGAATATTTCCCTTTCTCTGGTCATAGGAACAACATGAATTTGTGCCTGAGGCAGATGCGGTGTGACTCAAGTTTTGCCATCAGGTGGAAGACAGTGTCCCTTCTCTCTGGTCAATTTCACCGGAGAAAAGGAAGGAGAGAGCAGGTGGAAGACAGTGTCCCTTCTCTCTGGTCAATTTCACCGGAGAAAAGGAAGGAGAGAGCAGGTGGAAGACAGTGTCTCCTCTCTCTGGTCAATTTCATCGGAGGAAAGGAAGGAGAGAGCAGGTGGAAGACAGTGTCTCCTCTCTCTGGTCAGTCTCACCGGAGGAAAGGAAGGAGAGAGCAGGGACCGTGAGAGGCTGACCCTCTGCTGCTCTCGCCCTCTCTCTGCTGAGACTAATGCCGCGTTCAAAACAAATCGCAGACTTCCGACTTCAGTGCGTTCAGGACAACTTGGAACTCTGAAAAAAACTAGATCCGATTTGAATAAATATGTTGAATGGCCATCCAACTTGGAATTCCAAGTCGGAAACTCTGGCATCTTTCTAGGGCTCCGACCTGAAGAGCACTCTTTGACTTCATTTTTTCCCCAGAGTTCCCCCGAGTTGTCTTGAAAGCACCATGACCATCAGATGCAGGGACCATCAGTCTTGTAAAATAACATTTATGCGAGGCACTTTCCCAACTGCTGTCATGTCACCCCGCTCCTCCGCACACTCCACTGGCTTCCAGTCGAAGCTCTCATCCACTACATGACCATGGGACTTCCATACGGAACAGAAAGAGGAACTGCCCCTCCCTACCTGCCTACCTCCCTACCTGCTCATCCACTACATGACCATGGGGCTTCCCTACGGAACAGAAAGAGGAACTGCCCCTCCCTACCTGCCTACCTCCCTACCTGCTCATCCACTACATGACCATGGGACTTCCCTACGGAACAGCAAGAGGAACTGCCCCTCCCTACCTCCCTACCTGGCTACCTGCCTACCTGCCTACCTCCCTACCTGCCTACCTCCCTACCTGCCTACCTCCCTACCTGCTCATCCACTACATGACCATGGGGCTTCCCTACGGAACAGCAAGAGGAACTTCCCCCCCCTAACTTCAGGCTATTCTCTAACCCCAACCCAAGGTCTCTTGGCCCTCCTACCCCTATGGGAGTGCAGCTCCCGCTCAGCCCAATCCAAGCTCTTCTCTGTCCTGGCACCCCAATGGTGGAACCATCTTCCCCCTGAAGCTAGGACAGCAAAGCCCCCCCCTCCCCCCCAAGGGCTACATTATTGAGGGGAAATGTACTGACTATGCCTGTGATATGTGGTTGTCCCACCTAGCTATCTTGAGATGTATGCACTAACTGAAATCTAATATGTTCTGGAAAGAACAATATTGGCAGGCCAGTTATATAGCCAATATGCTGTGATAATATGTTTGGCCTACTGCACAAACCTCATTCCTACAAAACTGTTAAGTTAATGTTCCGTTTTTTAAGTCATGTTTTTAAAAGAATCTGAGCGGTAGATCTCCGCTTGCTTTTTGACTGCAAAAATGATCTTGACTCAGAAAAGGTTGGTGACCACTGCTGTAAGGCAGCGAAATGGAGGCTGTCGACACCTGTTGGAGCAGTTCTCTGGATCTCTGCTCCAAATGGAACCCTATTCCCTACATAGGGCCCATAGGGCTCTGGTTAAAAGTACTGCACTATATAGGGATTAGGGTGCTACTTGGGAGGCTACCTGGATAAACTTCTTGGCCACTCAGTAAGAGTGAGATGGTTTTCGGCGTTGAGCTAGAAAATCAACTGCCATTTTGTCTCTCATTGATACAGTCCAGACACGACTGATTAAGCCAGTTAACCAAATTGTCTGTCTACACTCTGGGCTCTGCACTGGCATGGGTTAACAGGATACAAACATCAGAGAAGCTGCTGAGGGGAGGACGGCTCATAATAATGTCAGGAACGGAGCGAATGAAATGGCATCATCAAACACATGGAAACCTTGTGTTTGACACCATTCCACTATTGCTTTAAGCACTTTGAGATTAAGGGAACTACAATATCTTTGGTTCTGCTTGTTTGCTAGGTCTCATTTACACAATTACTATCATAGAGTTAAGGTAGTGTCATTGTAGAAAAGGGTATTTTTCTGAAATGGAAGGGGCATAATCTTAAATAAAATAATAATAAACACAATAATCATTATTGATGAGACAAAATAATACATATTTAAAATCCTTCTTCATTATTTTATAGTCTTAGTTACATTTTCTCTCATCAATAATGATTATTGTGTTTATTATTATTTTATTTAAAATTATGCCCCTTCCATTTCAGAAAAATACCCTTTTCTACAATCACACCACATTCAGGAAGTGTCACCATTTCAATGGTAAGAAAACAATGGTGGAAAGCTAAATAAATATAAAGGCTTTTAAAAAAAAAAACATTTTTTATGTTGTATGTCCCAGTATTCAATTTCCACCCTGTTAGGCTAATTATAGAGAACATTCCCAACATTTTTAAATATGTTAGATAGAGAAGTTCACTATTTTGCTAGCTCAATCTTGCTCCACATTTCCACACTGTTAGTTTCCACCCTGTTAGTTTCCACCCTGTTAGGGTTATGCACCTAACAGGTAGGAAAATGCACCTAAGAAAATAGGTGCCTGAGCTTGACCAATATGTTTTTCTGAAAATCAAACATGTCCTTTTTCTGATAGAATCGTATTTGTATATATATACAGTTATATACTTTTTCCTCCATAAGTTATGATGTCCATAAGGCACAGAGTAGGAATGACCCAGCTAGTGCTGGCATTAGAAATGGAATGCTAGGTTTACAGTTGTACACCACTAGATTCTAGAATGTTGGTCAAACTCCAGGCATTCTATTTTGATCAGTGGGGTCACATGATGGAGCAACTAAGGGGTCATTCTGGAGGAAGTAACTACTTATAATCAGCCATGACTACTGGACATTTGGAAATGAACCAATTTCTCACTACACGAGTTTCACATGCTGCTCAGAATACAGCAAAGAACATGGTTAAACCTGAAGAAGCCTGAAGAAGAGTCTCCTTATCCTGCTCCACCTCCTCTCCTCCTCCTCCTCCTCCTCCTCCTCCTCATCCTCATCCTCTTCATCATCACCACTAGCACCATATTCATCATCATCATCGTCATCATCATCATCATCATTAACACTACCACCATCATCATCATCATCATCATCATCATCATCATCATCATCATCATCATCACCACTACTACCATATTTATCATCATCATCATCATCATCATCACCACCACTAACCACCATATTCATCATCATCATCATCATAATCATCACCACCACTAACCACCATATTCATCATCATCATCACCACCATCACCATCATGGTTGTGTTACCTGCAGACTGTGGTAGAAAGATGCCCTTGGGGATAACCACCTTGTCCTCAGAGTTCCTGGCCCAGTCCACCATGCCTTTACGGCCCTTCATAGGGAAGTTGATGTCAGTCATCACAGACAGTGCCGGGAGCCTCTGGATGCTGGCCACTGAGGGTGACAAAACAAGGGAGGGAATGAGTTCTGTTAGGTTTAGTTCATGTTGCATACAATCTTGCAGTTTACTTATAGACAAGAAAGTTAGACAGATAACAAAACAATTACACCCAGGAAAGGAATACATGAACAATATTATATTTTGCCATTTACAGGGTATGTTGTCCACACATTATCACAAAACACTATTCAATTCAAAGGCTTTATTGGCATGGGAAACATGTTTACATTGCCAAAGCAAGTGAAATAGATCATAAACAAATGTGAAATAAACAATCAGAAATAGAACAGTAAACTTTACACTCACAAAGGCATTAAAGGAATAGAGTGACGTATCCTGTATGAGTGACAGGCAAAGGATGCTTCCTGACTTTTCAAAAATCATCTATATAGGCCGAGATCTTCTCTTGATAAAACCTCAGTGCTTTCTGAGGCTGTTGTTGCTCCACAGAATATGACTTCAGCCTCCAGACACACTCTCAGTTCCCACCATGTACTTGCTAACTTGTAAATAGTGTGAAGTTAGGTTCACACACTGAGTGTCAGAAAGACAGTCCTGTAGCACAGACCTGGGTTCAAATACTATTTAATATAAGTTCAAATACTTTATATGGGTTTGATTGAGCTTCCCTGGTCTAACGAACCAATTTAAATGTCCCCAAACTGCAAACCCCACCCATCTGGCACCCCAGGCAGACTCAAGCAAAGGCTCAAAGTATTTGAAAGATTTCAATGTAGTATTTGAACTCAGGTCTGCTGGAGCATCAGTGCAATGTGAATCTCCATCATCCCATATGCTGATGGAACTCGTTAACAATCAGTGCTTCATTTGAGCCGGATCCTACTTTCCCGGATCCAGTACCGACATGAGAAAGAAAAGACTGTTTTCTATATAAACATGTGAATTAAAGGGATCAGAGTTCAGTCCCGTTGCCTCGTCCCTGATTCTCCTGCCCCCGAAAAGAAACATCATGTGAAAACGCCTATTTTCAGCCAGAACCTGATATTCTAAGAATTAATTTGTGTTGTGCCGGCCCGGGATTACGGTTTGCACAACGTTATAGGCATGTTTGAGAGCAAGGCGTGGCTGGTGCTGTGGTGAGAGAGAGAAGCACACCTGTATCTCACACAGAACTAGAATGAGATTCCCTTTCTATGATCCCTCTCCCTCTCTCTGCTAGACATGAGCCTGCAACTCTCACCTCTCCAGCAATGCACTTCATTTCTTCCTTATAGAATCAAAGCTGTGGCAAGGGTGCTGGAGGAGCTGCAGTACCTCTGATTCATTCAAATACATTTGCCAAGTTATAGAATTACTGCTGTCAGTTCAGAAAGAAATTAAATACTACAGAATACTACACCAGGTGTAGCACTATCATTTAGACACAGACGATTAATAGCTTCTTTAAAAAAATTGCCTAGCTGTGGATTGTGTTCATGTAACCCAATCACAAAGCATATAGAGATTGAGGTTGTAACCTCATATAAATATCTTGGAATTTTAATTGATGACGGCCTCTCTTTCAAATTGCATATTCAACAACTTACAAAAAAAATTGAAGCTGAAATTGGGATTTTATTTTAGGAATAAGGGCTGTTTTTCTTTTGAAGCCAGAAGGAGGCTAGTATCAGCTACATTTATGTCTTTACTAGACTATGGGGATATTTTATATATGAATGCTTCCGCTCAGTGTTTGAGATCAATTGACACCCTTTACCATGGCACTTTGAGATTTATTTTAAACTGCAAAACCACTGCACTTTGTATACCAGGGTTGGCAGGCCTCTAGTCACTCGTAGGCCCAGGCACTGGTATACTTTTATTTCCAAAGCCATTTTGGGTTTACTACCTTTTTATTTGTGCATTTTTACTGTTCAGAAATGTGCTGGGTATTCTCTTCGTTCGCTGGACTTTATCCTGCTAACTGTTCCACATGTCCGAACTGAATTTGGTAAAAGGGCTTTTATGTCCTCTGCACCATCGTCTTGGAACACCTTACAAAATACTTTTAAACTGGAAGAACTTGTCCCGATTGGTGTTTTTAAATCACTGATGAAGGATTTTGAGGCTGATTCCCTGACCTGTCAATGTTTTTAATTTGCTGTTTTATACTCTTGTGAATTCAATGGTTTTTACTAGATCACTTGTAGTTTTTCATGTTGTCTGTCTGTAATTTTTTTTTGTAATGACTTTGTGCTGCCTATCTTGGCCAGGGCGCTCTTGAAAAACAGATTTTAATCTCAATGAGCCCTTCCTGGTTAAATAAAGGTTAAATAAATCAAATAGCCAGGGAACGCACGGAAAATCGGTCAGTAAACAGCATGCAGCCAGAACCAGGCTTTCACAATATTTCAAATACTATTGTGGAAAAACACAGGTCAGAAAGCAAATGGCTCCTGCTTAAAGGAGAAGACTCTAATCGGACTGAGAGTATTGGCCATCGGCGGCCAGTGAGCTGTGCATCATTGGGTGAGTCAGTGAAACTGGAACGCTTTTCTAGACCTGTCATTTCCTCCTCATATTGTACAAGAATTCTCCACACACCTAGGCCTAGGCTATGGATGGATTCAAGATGAGGTCGTTTTGATTGATATCACTTTGTCAGTGTCAAAGTAGCCTGTCATTTCCTCCTCATATTGTACAAGAAGTCTCCACACAACAAGGCCTAGGCTATTGGTGGATTCAAGATGAGGTCGTTTTGATTGATATCACTTTGTCAGTGTCAAAGTAGCCTGTCATTTCCTCCTCATATTGTACAAGAAGTCTCCACACAACAAGGCCTAGGCTATTGATGAATTCAAGATGAGGTCGTTTTGATTGATATCACTTTGTCAGTGTCAAAGTAGCCTGTCATTTCCATAATTTGTGCTGTATAAAAAAAATATTATAAAAGATTATTCTAAAGTAATATAAAATGATGTACAATTGCACGAAACGTCTTTATCAAAGGCCATTCTTCCTGGAGACTGACTTTAATGGTGGAGTCTGACTTGAATGGTGGAGTCTGACTTGAATGGTGGAGTCTGACTTGAATGGTAGACTCTGACTTGAATGGTGGGAATCTGAATTTATTGGTGGGAGTCTGAATTTATTGGTGGGAGTCTGACTTTAATGGTGGAGTCTGACTTTAATAGTGGAGTCTGACTTTAATAGTAGAGTCTGACTTTAATAGTGGAGTCTGACTTTAATGGTGGAGTCTGACTAATAGTGGAGTCTGACTTTATTGGTGGGAGTCTGACTTTAATAGTGGAGTCTGACTTTAATAGTGGAGTCTGACTAATAGTGGAGTCTGACTTTAATAGTGGAGTCTGACTTTAATAGTGGAGTCTGACTAATAGTGGAGTCTGACTTTATTGGTGGAGTCTGACTTTAATAGTGGAGTCTGACTTTAATAGTGGAGTCTGACTTTAATAGTGGAGTCTGACTTTAATAGTGGAGTCTGACTTTATTGGTGGGAGTCTGACTTTAATAGTGGAGTCTGACTTTAATAGTAGAGTCTGACTTTAATAGTGAAGTCTGACTTTAATAGTAGAGTCTGACTTTAATAGTGGAGTCTGACTTTAATAGTGGAGTCTGACTTAGTGGAGTCTGACTTTAATAGTGGAGTCTGACTTTAATAGTAGAGTCTGACTTTAATAGTAGAGTCTGACATTAATAGTGAAGTCTGACTTTAATAGTAGAGTCTGACTTTAATAGTGGAGTCTGACTTTAATAGTGGCGTCTGACTAATAGTGGAGTCTGACTTTATTGGTGGAGTCTGACTTTAATAGTGTAGTCTGACTTTAATAGTGTAGTCTGACTTTAATAGTGGAGTCTGACTTTAATAGTGGAGTCTGACTTTAATGGTGGGAGTCTGACTTTAATAGTGGAGTCTGACTTTAATAGTGGAGTCTGACTAATAGTGGAGTCTGACTTTATTGGTGGGAGTCTGACTTTAATAGTGGAGTCTGACTTTAATAGTAGAGTCTGACTTTAATAGTAGAGTCTGACTTTAATAATAGTAGAGTCTGACTTTAATAATAGTAGAGTCTGACTTTAATAGTAGAGTCTGACTTTAATAGTGGAGTCTGACTTTAACAGTAGAGTCTGACTTTAATAGTAGAGTCTGACTTTAATAATAGTAGAGTCTGATTTTAATAGTAGAGTCTGACTTTAATAGTAGAGTCTGACTTTAATAGTAGAGTCTGACTTTAATAGTGGAGTCTGACTTTAATAGTAGAGTCTGACTTTAATAGTGGAGTCTGACTTTAATAGTGGAGTCTGACTTTAATGGTGGAGTCTGACTAATAGTGGAGTCTGACTTTATTGGTGGGAGTCTGACTTTAATAGTGGAGTCTGACTTTATTGGTGGGAGTCTGACTAATAGTGGAGTCTGACTTTAATAGTGGAGTCTGACTTTAATAGTGGAGTCTGACTAATAGTGGAGTCTGACTTTATTGGTGGGAATCTGAATTTATTGGTGGGAGTCTGAATTTATTGGTGGGAGTCTGACTTTAATGGTGGAGTCTGACTTTAATAGTGGAGTCTGACTTTAATAGTAGAGTCTGACTTTAATAGTGGAGTCTGACTTTAATGGTGGAGTCTGACTAATAGTGGAGTCTGACTTTATTGGTGGGAGTCTGACTTTAATAGTGGAGTCTGACTTTAATAGTGGAGTCTGACTAATAGTGGAGTCTGACTTTAATAGTGGAGTCTGACTTTAATAGTGGAGTCTGACTTTAATAGTAGAGTCTGACTTTATTGGTGGAGTCTGACTTTAATAGTAGAGTCTGACTTTAATAGTGGAGTCTGACTTTAATAGTAGAGTCTGACTTTAATAGTAGAGTCTGACTTTAATAATAGTAGAGTCTGACTTTAATAATAGTAGAGTCTGACTTTAATAGTAGAGTCTGACTTTAATAGTGGAGTCTGACTTTAACAGTAGAGTCTGACTTTAATAGTAGAGTCTGACTTTAATAGTGGAGTCTGACTTAGTGGAGTCTGACTTTAATAGTGGAGTCTGACTTTAATAGTAGAGTCTGACTTTAATAGTAGAGTCTGACATTAATAGTGAAGTCTGACTTTAATAGTAGAGTCTGACTTTAATAGTGGAGTCTGACTTTAATAGTGGCGTCTGACTAATAGTGGAGTCTGACTTTATTGGTGGAGTCTGACTTTAATAGTGTAGTCTGACTTTAATAGTGTAGTCTGACTTTAATAGTGGAGTCTGACTTTAATAGTGGAGTCTGACTTTAATGGTGGGAGTCTGACTTTAATAGTGGAGTCTGACTTTAATAGTGGAGTCTGACTAATAGTGGAGTCTGACTTTATTGGTGGGAGTCTGACTATAATAGTGGAGTCTGACTTTAATAGTAGAGTCTGACTTTAATAGTAGAGTCTGACTTTAATAATAGTAGAGTCTGACTTTAATAATAGTAGAGTCTGACTTTAATAGTAGAGTCTGACTTTAATAGTGGAGTCTGACTTTAACAGTAGAGTCTGACTTTAATAGTAGAGTCTGACTTTAATAATAGTAGAGTCTGATTTTAATAGTAGAGTCTGACTTTAATAGTAGAGTCTGAATTTAATAGTAGAGTCTGACTTTAATAGTGGAGTCTGACTTTAATAGTGGAGTCTGACTTTATTAGTAGAGTCTGACGTTAATGGTGGAGTCTGACTTTAATAGTAGAGTCTGACTTTATTGGTGGAGTCTGACTTTAATAGTGGAGTCTGACTTTATTAGTAGAGTCTGACTTTATTGGTGGAGTCTGACTTTAACAGTAGAGTCTGACTTTAATAGTATAGTCTGACTTTAATAGTGGAGTCTGACTTTAATAGTAGAGTCTGACTTTAATAGTGGAGTCTGACTTTAATAGTAGAGTCTGACTTTATTGGTGGAGTCTGACTTTAATAGTAGAGTCTGACTTTAATAGTGGAGTCTGACTTTAATAGTAGAGTCTGACTTTAATAGTAGAGTCTGACTTTAATAATAGTAGAGTCTGACTTTAATAATAGTAGAGTCTGACTTTAATAGTAGAGTCTGACTTTAATAGTGGAGTCTGACTTTAACAGTAGAGTCTGACTTTAATAGTAGAGTCTGACTTTAATAATAGTAGAGTCTGATTTTAATAGTAGAGTCTGACTTTAATAGTAGAGTCTGACTTTAATAGTAGAGTCTGACTTTAATAGTGGAGTCTGACTTTAATAGTGGAGTCTGACTTTATTAGTGGAGTCTGACTTTATTAGTAGAGTCTGACGTTAATGGTGGAGTCTGACTTTAATAGTAGAGTCTGACTTTATTGGTGGAGTCTGACTTTAATAGTGGAGTCTGACTTTATTAGTAGAGTCTGACTTTATTGGTGGAGTCTGACTTTAACAGTAGAGTCTGACTTTAATAGTATAGTCTGACTTTAATAGTGGAGTCTGACTTTAATAGTAGAGTCTGACTTTAATAGTGGAGTCTGACTTTAATAGTAGAGTCTGACTTTATTGGTGGAGTCTGACTTTAATAGTAGAGTCTGACTTTAATAGTGGAGTCTGACTTTAACAGTGGAGTCTGACTTTAATAGTGGAGTCTGACTTTAATAGTAGAGTCTGACTTTATTGGTGGAGACCGTGTATATAAACTTCCCTGCAATGACAGCTTCTCTGCCACTCCGTTTACAATCCACTTTCAGGCTCCAGCAATTAGATAAGACATTGTCTCTGTCTCAAATGGCACTGATAGTGCTTTGGCTAAAATAAGTGCAAGAAATAGGGAACAGGGGGCCATTTGGGACGCAACACACTTTGTGTATAAAATAATGTGTAACAGGATTACCAGTGTTTTGTTAAGATTGAGAGTTATCCTCTCTGTCTAAAGCCACATTTATCCCATACATTGTTTGTTTGTCTCAAAAGCATTTCAAACCATGAAGGAAGGCACCCAAACTATGTTCATTTTCATAATAAAGAATGAATACATTTCTAATCAAAATAAGATTTTTGTAATCTACTTCCATTGTCCAATCTACTTCATATCAAATGCTTTCACACATGACTGTAGACTGTACAACACGCAGACATGACTGTAGACTGTACAACACTCAGACATGACTGTAGACTGTACAACACTCAGACATGACTGTAGACTGTACAACACTCAGACATGACTGTAGACTGTACAACACTCAGACATGACTGTAGACTGTACAACACTCACACATGACTGTAGACTGTACAACACTCAGACATGTAGACTGTACAACATTCACACATGACTGTAGACTGTACAACACTCAGACATGACTGTAGACTGTACAACACTCACACATGACTGTAGACTGTACAACACTCACACATGACTGTAGACTGTACAACACTCAGACATGACTGTAGACTGTACAACACTCACACATGACTGTAGACTGTACAACACTCAGACATGACTGTAGACTGTACAACACTCAGACATGACTGTAGACTGTACAACACTCAGACATGACTGTAGACTGTACAACACTCACACATGACTGTAGACTGTACAACACTCACACATGACTGTAGACTGTACAACACTCAGACATGACTGTAGACTGTACAACACTCAGACATGACTGTAGACTGTACAACACTCACACATGACTGTAGACTGTACAACACTCAGACATGACTGTAGACTGTACAACACTCAGACATGACTGTAGACTGTACAACACTCAGACATGACCGTAGACTGTACAACACTCAGACATGACTGTAGACTGTACAACACTCAGACATGAATGTAAACTGTGCAACACTGACACACCAAAATCAAAGATCTGATTTAAAATTGACCAAAGCTGGAGAGGTCTATATCAACACCTACTTTATCATTACACTGCATCTCTGCTGTCCTACAGAGCTAACGGTCCTAACCCTACACCAAGGGGTTGATGACATGGTCCTAGCCCCAGTCCTAACCCTATACCAAGGGGTTGATGACATGGTCCTAGCCCCAGTCCTAACCCTACACCAAGGGGTTGATGACATGGTCCTAGCCCCAGTCCTAACCCTACACCAAGGGGTTGATGACATGGTCCTAGCCCCAGTCCTAACCCTACACCAGGGGGTTGATGACATGGTCCTAGCCCCAGTCCTAACCCTACACCAAGAGGTTGATGACATGGTCCTAGCCCCAGTCCTAACCCTACACCAGGGGGTTGATGACATGGTCCTAGCCCCAGTCCTAACCCTACACCAACGGGTTGATGAGAATGGTCCAAGCCCCAGTCCTAACCCTACACCAAGGGGTTGATGACATGGTCCTAGCCCCAGTCCTAACCCTACACCAAGGGTTTGATGACATGGTCCTAGCCCCAGTCCTAACCCTATACCAAGGGGTTGATGACATGGTCCTAGCCCCAGTCCTAACCCTACACCAAGGGGTTGATGACATGGTCCAAGCCCCAGTCCTAACCCTACACCAGGGGGTTGATGACAGTCTGGATGGAATTACAGTCTGATGGTATTATATTCTGGTGGTACTACAGTCTGATGGTACTTCAGTCTGATGGTATTACAGTCTGATGGTACTACAGTCTGATGGTACTACAGTCTGGTGGTACTACAGTCTGGTGGTACTACAGTCTGGTGGTACTACAGTCTGGTGTTACTGCAGTCTGATGGTATTACAGTCTGATGGTATTACAGTCTGACTGTAGTACAGTCTGATGGTATTACAGTCTGTACTACAGTCTGGTGGTATTACAGTCTGATGGTATTACAGTCTGGTGGTACTACAGAATGGTGGTACTACAGTCTGGTGGTATTACAGTCTGGTTGTATTATAGTCCGATGGTACTGCAGTCTGATGCTATTACAATCTGCTGGTACTGCAGTCTGATGGTTTTACAGTCGGGTGGTACTACCTTCTGGTGATACTAAATTCAATTTTTTTTATTTTTTTATATAGCCCTTCGTACATCAGCTGATATCTCAAAGTGCTGTACAGAAACCCAGCCTAAAACCCCAAACAGCAAGCAATGCAGGTGTAGAAGCACAGTCTGATGGTACTACAGTCTGATGGTATTACAGTCTGATGGTACTACAGTCTGGTGGTACTACAGCATGGTGGTACTACAGTCTGATGATACTACAGTCTGATGGTACTATAGTCTGGTGGTATTACAGTCTGGTGGTACTACAGTCTGACGGTACTACAGTCTGATGGTACTATAGTCTGGTGGTATTACAGTCTGGTGGTATTACAGTCTGTTGGTACTACAGCATGGTGGTACTACAGTCTGAGGGTACTACAGTCTGGTGGTACTACAGTCTGGTGGTACTACAGTCTGATGTTACTACATTCTTATGGTACTACAGTCGGGTGGTACTACAGTCTGATGGTATTACATTCTTATGGTACTACAGCAATGTGGTACTACAGTCTGATGGAAGTATAGTCTGGTGGTACTACATTCTTATGGTACTACAGTCTGATTGTACTGCAGCATGGTGGTACTACAATCTGATGGTACTACAGTCTGGTGGTACTACAGTCTGATGGTATTACAGTCTGGTGGTACTGCAGTCTGATTGTACAGCAGCATGGTGGTATTACAGTCTGATGGTACTACAGTCTGATGGTACTACAGTCTGATGGTATTACAGTCTGGTGGGACTACAGTCTGATGGTATTACATTCTTATGGTACTACAATCTGATGGTACTACAGTCTGGTGGTACTACAATCTGATGGTACTACAGTCTGGTGGTACTACAGTCTGATGGTATTACAGTCTGGTGGTACTGCAGTCTGATTGTACTGCAGCGTGGTGGTATTACAGTCTGATGGTACTACAGTCTGATGGTACTACAGCATGGTGGTTCTACAGTCTGATGCTACTACAGTCTGATGGTACTACAGTCAGATGGTACTACAGCATGGTGGTTCTACAGTCTGATGCTACTACAGTCAGATGGTACTGCTTGAGGAAACTCCTTGACTTCCCTGCCAAAGCAAATTACATCTGAATCTGTGATCATCAGTGACCGAACTGAAATTTGTGATGTTTATTAAGAAGCATTTTATTTCTGCTAGTTTTCTTTTGAAGGAAAAAATGTCCAACATGGTCCTGACCGGTCTATTGTTTCAGTCCCCCGGCCTTCAGCTGATGTGGAAAACAGTAAGCCAGTTTTTAATTTTCAAAAAGTCACAGAAGATGAGGTCTTATCTACACTATCTGCTATAGGTTCTAAAAAATCATTTGACGCTGACAAACTGGATCCATATTTACTCAAGTGTGCGGCACCTATTATTGCTGGTGTAGTGATGCACATTTTGAATCAAACATTTGTTGTAGGAAAGATTCCTAAATCTTGGAAAACAGCTTTTGTTATACCACTCCTCAAGGGAGGTGATGGTAGTGAGTTGGATAATTACCAGCCCATCTCTAAGCTCTCCTGTTTGGCTAAACGTCTAGAGTCACTGGTGAATAGGCAACTACAATCTTTTTAAACTGTTAACAATACTCTTTCTAGTAACCAATCTGGCTTCAGACCTAAACACAGTACTATTACGGCCACTGTACGTGTTGTAAATGATATTACTAATACCCTAGATAATAGAAAGTACTGTGCCGCCTGGTTCATAGATTTATCTGTCATGTACTCTATCGCTTCAACGGCTGACCAAGCATTATCACTATTGGAGACAGATTTTAAGATATTACAAAGGTATTTTATACAGCTGAAACTTGTTGCAAAGAAAACACATTTTATGATTTTTAAAAGGTTCAAAAAGTTGGTTGAAAATACACTTGCACTTACGAGCATCGATGGTTTTCGAATTAATCAGGTCTCTGCATTTAAATACTTAGGGATATGGTTGGATGATGAACTGTCTTTTAAAATGACGAACTTTGTTAACGGCTAAACATCAAGCCGGGCTTCCTCTATAGAAACAGGACATGTTTGTCCTCCACAAATAGAAGACAAATTGTGCAAAGCTACTTTTATGTCTGTTGTAGATTATGGGGATATTATTTACATGCTACGGCATCCATGCTTAAATCGCTGGATGCTACTTATCATTGTTCACTTAGGTTTATTACGGGTGCTAGCTACAGAACTCACCATTGAGTTTTATATCAAAATGTGGGTTGGACTTCGCTGTCCGTGAGACGAGAACAACATGCTCTCGTGTTTGTCTATAAAGCACTTCTGAATAAACTACCTTCTTGTTTATCATCACTCATCAATATTAGAATTAGAATTCCTAAAACCAGATCTCAAACATGGATTACACTTGAGGCCCATGCGGTTTCCACAGAGTTGGGTATGGCTGCCTTTTCCTGTTACGCTCCTTGCCTATGGAATAGTCTGCAGACTAAACTTCAACTTGGGACTCTTGTCGCCCATTTTAAACATTTATTGGAGGATTTTTATTTTTGAATTGCTTGTAACTGTTTCGGGTAATGCAAGTTCTTGTGCTGTTAGTAGAATAACCTGTTAGTAGAATAACCTGTTAGGGGAATAACCTGTTAGTAGAATAACCTGTTAGTAGAATAACCTGTTAGTAGAATAACCTGTTAGTAGAATAACCTGTTAGTAGAATAACCTGTTAGTAGAATAACTTGTTAGTAGAATAACCTGTTAGTAGAATAACTTGTTAGTAGAATAACCTGTGTGTAAACATAATAATCTGCTGCTGTATTTTCTTGTGTTATCTGTGATGGTTTTGTTTGTCTTGTGTAGTTTCTTAATCATTGTACCTAACCTGTCTGTGTAAACATGTATACGCAGGACCCAGCTGTTAAAGAGACCTTGGTCTCAGTCTGTTTTCCTTGTTGAAATAAAGGTGTAATACATCATGGTGGTTCTACAGTCTGATGGTACTACATCATGGTGGTTCTACAGTCTGATGGTACTACATCATGGTGGTTCTACAGTCTGATGGTACTACATCATGGTGGTTCTACAGTCTGATGGTACTCCATCATGGTGGTTCTACAGTCTGATGGTACTACATCATGGTGGTTCTACAGTCTGATGGTACTACAGCATGGTGGTTCTACAGTCTGATGGTACTACATTATGGTGGTTCTACAGTCTGATGGTACTCCATCATGGTGGTTCTACAGTCTGATGGTACTACATCATGGTGGTTCTACAGTCTGATGGTACTACATCATGGTGGTTCTACAGTCTGATGGTACTACATCATGGTGGTTCTACAGTCTGATGGTACTACATCATGGTGGTTCTACAGTCTGATGGTACTACATCATGGTGGTTCTACAGTCTGATGGTACTACATCATGGTGGTTCTACAGTCTGATGGTACTACATCATGGTGGTTCTACAGTCTGATGGTACTACATCATGGTGGTTCTACAGTCTTATGGTACTACAGCATGGTGGTTCTACAGTCTGATGGTACTACATCATGGTGGTCCTTCAGTTTGGGGAAGATGGGGCTAAGCCTGCAGAGCACCATTGTTCCTTGTCTCTCTAATGTAATTGGAAGTTTGGCAAAACTCCACGGACTGTAGGAGTGTGTTAGTGTGTGACAGTGTGGAAGGAAGGAGAGCGAGAGAGAGAGAGAGAGAGAGAGAGAAAGAAAGAGAGAGAGAGAGAATGTGTGAGTATGTGTCTGGGTGTCAGCAGTATCATCAGAGCGACAGCAGGCATGGAATCACAGAGCACCATGGGACATGCCAGTCACAGAGAGTGGAGGTTCAGAGCACCAGATGCTGAGTGAAGCCACAATGGGGTGACAGTATTAGTCACAGGTCGCATTGAGAGACACACACACACACCGTGGTGGCGTGGCAGCTTTAGACTTGGTCCCATTGTGAGTCACAGCATGGGAGCAGAAGAAAAGGCCCTTTCAGGAAGCTACCCGGTAATAGCCTAGATAGACAGGGCTCTACACACCATGGATGGGCCAGGCAGGAAGAAATAAAGCAATGATTTTGGTCTCCAGAATGCTTCTGAGAAAAGACTAACAAATAAACTGAATTGAATATTGTCTTTGAGAAAAACTCTCCTGTCTACCAAATGGATCCACACAAACCACTGTGCACCATCATACAGATGTAGGATCTTAATTTGTCCAGTATTGTCACAACAAAATAATCCCGCAGCAACAGGATTTGAATGTTTAGTCCATAATGTCACAGGTGTTAAGCAATTCGCTGGCCAAAAGTAAGATACATAAAAAGTGTGATACTGTTAATATAACTGTCAGGCCCTAATCTGTTTCACCTGTCTTTGTGATGGTCTCCACCCCCCCATCCCCCCCAGGTGTTGCCCATCTTCCCCATTATCCCCTGTGTATTTATACCTGTGTTCTCTGTTTGTCTGTTGCCAGTTTGTCTTGTTTGTCAAGTCAACAAGCGTTTTGTCTCAGCGCCTGCTTTTCCCCAGTTTTTATTTTTCTCGCCCTCCTGCTTTTGACCCTTGCCTGCCCTGACTCTGAGCCCGCCTGCCTGACCACTCTGCCTGCCCCTGATCCTGAGCCTTCCTACCGATCTGTACCTTTGCCCCTACTCTGAATTACAGACCTCTGACCTGACCTTGAGCCTGCCTTCCGTCCTGTACCTTTGCCCCACTACTCTGGATTATCGACCCCTGCCTGCCTTGACCTGTCGTTTGTCTGCCCCTGTGGCTGTAATAAACATTGTTACTTCAACACAGTCTGCATTTGGATCTTACCTGAAACGTGATAATAAATGTGTGTCAGTGTGGGTAGACAGTAAATGTATGTAAATCACAAAGCATTTCCTGCGATCGGGGCGGCAGGGTAGCCTAGTGGTTAGAGTGTTGGACTAGTAACTGGAAGGTTGGAAGTTCAAACCCCCAAGCTGACATGGTACAAATCTGTCGTTCTGCCCCTGAACAGGCAGCTAACCCACTGTTCCTAGGCCATCATTGAAAATAAGAATTTGTTCTTAACCTAGTTAAATAAAGGTAATAAATGAAGATCCTACATCTGTAGGTGATCACCATAGATAGGTTACATTGAAGACAAGAGTCAGTGAATCCACATCATCATTCTTGACAATAGTTGTTCTGCATCAAAGTATTGTGCTTCTGGTAAGATGTGCTTGTTTTACACATCTCAAGTTACAGATGCAGCACATGTTCAGTTGGATTGTGAGGGAAAGGAAATCTTCCCAGTGAAGTTGAGAGCTTTTTGCAATCAAGGTTATTTGACTAAAAGAGGGAGAGGGCAGAGGATGGGTGTGTGGTGACAGCAGAGTATTTATCCCTGTGTCAGGAGGCTGCTATAAATTACATCTGAAATGATGCATCTATACCTTATCCAGCCAGATTCATGCTTGCTTGGCTCACCACTTGGCTAACACCGGCAGTGTATCAGCAACACTATGGCTACGTCCCAAAAGGCACCCTATTCCTTATGTGGTGCACAGCTATTGACCAGGGCCCCATAGGGCTCTGGCCAAAAGAAGTGCACTGTATAGGGTGCCGTTTGGGAGGCAAAATACTTTTCATTTCTTTAATCAAAGTGAACTAGCCAACAACAAGCTGCTGTGTTGTGATTCGCTCCAATAAATATAATGTTGGTGCCAAGACAGAGCGATGTCCAAATCAATATTTCTTGTTGGTTTTATTTGGTTGTTGTTTCACCAGGACTCAGGAGGAAGAATATTTTGTGACTCGACTGAAACAGTTGATGAGATTATTTGGCTTGTGGGTGTGGCTGTAGTGCTTTTCAATTTGACCAATCGTATATTTACTAATATCTTCACAATGTGGCAGAGGGAGACTATTCTCTTTTATAACAGCATTCATGAATAAGCCTTAATAGATGCTTATACATGTTATCATAAATGTTAAAAATGTTTATAAATTGAAAATGGAGTTAGTAATATATTCATGCCAAATTAGACTGTGTAAAATAACTGACATGAACAGCACAAAATACCCTTCTTTAAATCCTGAATGGGTTCCAGTGAAGAGGTGAATGCCTCCCATTAGCATAGCCTGCATCCCAATCAGAGAAGAGGCAAATGCCTGCCATTAGCATAGCCTGCATCCCAATCAGAGAAGAGGCGAATGCCTGCTATTAGCATAGCCTGCATCCCAGTCAGAGAAGAGGCTAATGCCTTCTATTAGCATAGCCTGCATCCTTAATCAGAAAAGAGGCTAATGCCTTCTATTAGCATAGCCTGCATCCTTAATCAGAGAAGAGGCTAATGCCTACCATTAGCATAGCCTGCATCCATCTAATGCCTACCATTAGCATAGCCTGCATCCCAATCAGAAAAGAGGCTGATGCCTGCCATTAGTGTAGCCTGCATCCCAATCAGAGAAGAGACTAATGCCTCCCTTTAGCATTGCCTGCATCCCAATCAGAAAGAGGCTGATGCCTGCCATTAGTATAGCCTGCATCCCAAATGGCCCCCGATTCATTATATAGTGCACTTCTTATGACCAGAGCTCTATAAATTGAAAGTGTACTATTTAGTATGCAGCCAGAGGCATTTCAACCCTCTTTGGACATGTCCATTAACTTAATTCACCTAGTGGAGAGGAGATTATAATGTGTTATAATGGTCTCTTAATGAATGCTACGTTGCATTGCTTGTGGGGAATATGTTCTGTATCTCCCGAATACATAATTAGACCAGTATCTAAACTGACTATTTGTCTTTTTTTCACCAAACTTTTAACTTAAAACCAAGGACATGGAAAAAGGTTTTGTTGATTGCACATTGAATTCAAGTTTAGTTGACAACTCAACCAAATGTAAATCAAAACTAGATGTTGAAATAACGTCTGTTACCAGTGGGTGTGTCTACAGTGTAATAATGGGGTTATATGTTAGTCACATTGTAAATGACGCCTGTTCCCAGTGGGTGTGTCTACAGTGTAATAATGGGGTTGTATGTTAGTCACATTGTAAATGACGCCTGTTCCCAGTGGGTGTGTCTACAGTGTAATAATGGGGTTGTATGTTAGTCACATTGTAAATAACGTCTGTTACCAGTGGGTGTGTCTACAGTGTAATAATGGGGTTGTATGTTAGTCACATTGTAAATGACGTCTGTTCCCAGTGGGTGTGTCTACAGTGTAATAATGGGGCTATATGTTAGTCACATTGTAAAGTCCGGTAAAGAATAATTCACACCTGGGTTTAAATCCTATTTGAAATCTTTCAAATAAAAACAGCGTTAGCTAAGCTGGTCTGGACTGCCAAATGGGCGGGGTTTGTACTTGTGTGACTATTGTACTGGCTCCATTGCAACAGATGAGTTCAATCAAGCCCAGCAAAAGTGTTTGAAATGGTTTCAGATAGTATTTGTACACAGCTCTGGATAAATGTCTCCTCAAGAGGTGCCTAAACCGCCGCAATACAGAAGTGTATTAATTTGCATGAATAAATAATGATCATAGTTCTATTCTTCCTTCCAGACAGGAAGGTAGTGTAGGTTTGTGGTTGACTGGGAAATGAAATACCACTGAGACTGCTGCTACATTATTCAACAAGATGTAAGCAATCTGTGTAGTGTCTCTCTCTCTCTCTCTCTCTCTCTCTCTCTCTCTCTCTCTCTCTCTCTCTCTCTCTCTCTCTCTCTCTCTCTCTCTGTGTGTCTGTGTGTGTATGTGTTAGTCACATTGTAAATGACGTCTGTTCCCAGTGGGTGTGTCAGCGGTCAGGACCGAGGACAGCGGTCAGGACCGAGGACAGCGGTCAGGACCGAGGACAGTGGTCAGGACCAAGGACAGTGGTCAGGACCAAGGACCGCGGTCAGGATCAAGGACAGTGGTCAGGACCAAAGACAGTGGTCAGGACCGAGGACAGCGGTCAGGACCCGAGGACAGCGGTCAGGACCAAGGACAGTGGTCAGGAGGAGTTAGTTAGTTTCCTCTTTTCTGTGTACTTTGTGGTCCTGGTAAAATGTATGGCAGAAGATGTAAATCAAAACGACTGTTGGTTTTCTTCCACTTGGAAGCAGGGTGAAGGAGATGACTGTAATATCTCTGACATCTCCTACGTTAACAACAGTCAGAGATGGCTATACATCCGTTCATTCTGTCTATCTGCGTCAGTATCCATTAGCAACTTATTTTAACCAGAAGACACTGAAAGTGAAATCCATCGGTCTATTCACGTAACAGACAGTTTGTTCTTTCAGCTTTTACAACATTGTGTGAAGAGAAAGTATTTATGTCAGGGATAGACTCTGTGATACAAATGTCTTTCTGTTTCTGTCAGGGAAAGACGTATTTAAGATAAAAGTAGCATAAAAGTGGGTGAGATTTTAAAGGAATGCTTGGTTTGCTCCAGTGTGTATAAATGCTTCTTCCACATAAGGTCTGTGTCCCAAATGGCAGCCTATTTTCTATACAAGTTACTACATTTGACCAGAGCCCAATGGGATACCCTATGGGCCCTGGTAAAAAAGTAGTGCACTACACAAGGAATAGGGTGCCACTCAGGACACGTACAAGGTCATCTGAGACGCACTTAGGAGGAACCATAATTAAGAGACCATTTTCTCTCATCACAAAGAGTCTCTGGTGAGGTTATGATTCATCCTTACTTTCTAGGGCCCACTTTTTCTTCACGTTTCAAGATTATGTGTCCCAAATGGCACCCTATTCTCTAAATAGTGCACTACTTTTGAACAGGGCTCATAGGGCTCTAGTCAAAAGTAATGCAGTATGTAAGGAATAGGGTAGGGAATAGGTTGCCATTTGGGACACAGTCCTTCTAACCTGAGTATCATTAGGATCTACAGGTATGTGTAATTATACGTGACCTTGGCTTTGGTTGACAGAAGTGCTGTGTGTTTACGATGACTCGATTTAAAACATGAGAACCCATCAAGGTTTTATCGAGTGTGGTATGTCGAGAGGTATCTGAGGAACTCCAATGGAGATGTTTTGTATTGTGCATTTGTGTATATCCTGGGATGCCATTACAACCAATAGCATCCAAATATGCTGAGAATCTCCATTCCAACTTCCCTCTGAGATCTGACAGTGCTATGTGTAGCCGAACAATCCACACTGTTTCTATTGGAATACAGGACCTAGATCTGTGTTAGGAGGGTTCTATCCACACGGTTTCTATTGGAATACTGGACCTAGATCTGTGTTAGGAGGGTTCTATCCACACGGTTTCTATTGGAATACTGGACCTAGATCTGTGTTAGGAGGGTTCTATCCACACGGTTTCTATTGGAATACTGGACCTAGATCTGTGTTAGGAGGGTTCTATCCACACGGTTTCTATTGGAATACTGGACCTAGATCTGTGTTAGGAGGGTTCTATCCACAAGGTTTCTATTGGAATACTGGACCTAGATCTGTGTTAGGAGGGTTCTATTGGAATACTGGACCTAGATCTGTGTTAGGAGGGTTCTATCCACACGGTTTCTATTGGAATACTGGACCTAGATCTGTGTTAGGAGGGTTCTATCCACACGGTTTCTATTGGAATACTGGACCTAGATCTGTGTTAGGAGGGTTCTATCCACACGGTTTCTATTGGAATACTGGACCTAGATCTGTGTTAGGAGGGTTCTATCCACACGGTTTCTATTGGAATACTGAACCTAGATCTGTGTTAGGAGGGTTCTATCAACACGGTTTCCATTGGAATTCTGAACCTAGATCTGTGTTAGGAGGGTTCTATCCACACAGTTTCTATTGGAAAACTGAACCTAGATCTGTGTTAGGAGGGTTCTATTGGAATACTGGACCTAGATCTGTGTTAGGAGGGTTCTATCAGCACGGTTTCTATTGGAATTCTGAACCTAGATCTGTATTAGGAGGGTTCTATCAACACGGTTTCTATTGGAATACTGGACCTAGATCTGTGTTAGGAGGGTTCTATCCACATGGTTTCTATTGGAATACTGGAACTAGATCTGTGTTAGGAGGGTTCTATTGGAATACTGGACCTCAATCTGTGTTAGGAGGGTTCTATCCACAAGGTTTCTATTGGAATACAGGACCTAGATCTGTGTTAGGAGGGTTCTATCCACACGGTTTCTATTGGAATACTGGACCTAGATCTGTGTTAGGAGGGTTCGATTGGAATACTGGATCTAGATCTGTGTTAGGAGGGTCCTATTGGAATACTGGACCTAGATCTGTGTTAGGAGGGTTCTATTGGAATACTGGACCTAGATCTGTGTTAGGGGGGTTCTTTTGGAATACTGGACCTAGATCTGTGTTAGGAAGGTACTATTGGAATACTGGACCTAGATCTGTGTTAGGAGGGTTCTATTGGAATACTGTACCTCAAACTGTGATAGGGGGGTTCTTTTGGAATACTGGACCTAGAGACTTGAGATTCATCCTATGGTTGACTCACCCTGACCACGGTTTCTACCCACTGAAGACATGGTTGATATTGGAACATCGGATGTGAGTGTTTTCTTAGGAGTTAATCACAAGCTAGGTGTTAAATAACCATATTGATTAGTGGTTGTTTGTTAGGCTAAGCCTTCCTTCCCTTCCTTCCTTCCTTCCTTCCTTCCTTCCTTCCTTCCTTCCTTCCTTCCTTCCTTCCTTCCTTCCTTCCTCCCCTCCCTCCTTCCTTCCTCCTTCCCCCTCCCCTCCCCTCCCCTCCCCTCCACGCATAATTTATCCCAGATTACTGATGGATGGAGGGGGAATTGACATGGGGAGTCAGCAGCAGCAACATTTTGTTTATTCACACATGGACGATTGATCGTTGAACATCCATTTGATGATTGTTACTTTCACCCAGCTGGGTGGCTGGGTTGTGTGGGACTCCCATCCCAGGCCTGTGGGCTGTGAGAATAGATCTGTCTGTGGTTCTTACCCAAGTTCCCAGTCATCAGATAGGCGTTGTGGAAGTCCTTCATGCCCAGGCCAACGATGTGGATGAATTCCTCGATGACCTGCATCAGCTCCACTGCACCTGGATAGATCTAGAGAGACGACAACAACATTATAGTTACCTATTGAGAGGTGAGGACAACAGTACAGTTAACTAGTGAGAGGTGAGGACAACAGTACAGTTAACTAGTGAGAGATGAGGACAACATTACAGTTAACAAGTGAGAGATGACAACATTACAGTTAACTAGTGAGAGATGAGGACAACATTACAGTTAACTAGTGAGAGATGAGGACAACATTACAGTTAACTAGTGAGAGATGACGACAACATTAGAGTGAGAGATGAGGACAACGTTACAGATAACTAGTGAGAGGTGAGGACAACAGTACAGAACACTAGTGAGAGGTGAGGACAACAGTACAGTTAACTAGTGAGAGGTGAGGACAACATTACAGTTAACTAGTGAGAGATGAGGACAACATTACAGATAACTAGTGAGAGATGAGGAAAACATTACAGTTAACTAGTGAGAGATGAGGACAACATTACAGTTAACTAGTGAGAGATGACAACAACATTACAGTTAACTAGTGAGAGATGACAACAACATTACAGTTAACTAATGAGAGATGAGGACAACATTACAGTTAACTAGTGAGAGATGAGGACAACATTACAGATAACTAGTGAGAGATGAGGACAACATTACAGTTAACTAGTGAGAGATGAGGACAACATTACAGTTAACTAGTGAGAGATGAGGACAACATTACAGTTAACTAGTGAGAGATGACAACAACATTACAGTTAACTAGTGAGAGGTGATGACAACATTACAGTTAACTAGTGAGAGGTGATGACAACATTACAGTTAACTAGTGAGAGATGAGGACAACATTACAGTTAACTAGTGAGAGATGAGGACAACATTACAGATAACTAGTGAGAGATGAGGACAACATTACAGTTAACTAGTGAGAGATGAGGACAACATTACAGTTAACTAGTGAGAGATGACAACAACATTAGAGTGAGAGATGAGGACAACATTACAGATAACTAGTGAGAGGTGAGGACAACAGTACAGAACACTAGTGAGAGGTGAGGACAACAGTACAGTTAACTAGTTAGAGATGAGGACAACATTACAGTTAACTAGTGAGAGGTGAGGACAACAGTACAGTTAACTAGTGAGAGACGACTACAACATTAGAGTGAGAGATGAGGACAACATTGCAGATAACTAGTGAAAGGTGATGACAACAGTACAGAACACTAGTGAGAGGTGAGGACAACATTACAGTTAACTAGTGAGAGATGAGGACAACATTACAGATAACTATTGAGAGGTGAGGACAACATTACAGTTAACTAGTGAGAGATGAGGACAACATTACAGTTAACTAGTGAGAGATGACAACAACATTAGAGTGAGAGATGAGGACAACATTACAGATAACTAGTGAGAGGTGAGGACAACAGTACAGAACACTAGTGAGAGGTGAGGACAACAGTACAGTTAACTAGTGAGAGGTGAGGACAACATTACAGTTAACTAGTGAGAGATGAGGACAACATTACAGATAACTAGTGAGAGATGAGGACAACATTACAGTTAACTAGTGAGAGATGAGGACACCATTACAGTTAACTAGTGAGAGATGACAACAACATTACAGTTAACTAGTGAGAGATGACAACAACATTACAGTTAACTAATGAGAGATGAGGACAACATTACAGTTAACTAGTGAGAGATGAGGACAACATTACAGATAACTAGTGAGAGATGAGGACAACATTACAGTTAACTAGTGAGAGATGAGGACAACATTACAGTTAACTAGTGAGAGATGAGGACAACATTACAGTTAACTAGTGAGAGATGACAACAACATTACAGTTAACTAGTGAGAGGTGATGACAACATTACAGTTAACTAGTGAGAGGTGAGGACAACATTACAGTTAACTAGTGAGAGGTGATGACAACATTACAGTTAACTAGTGAGAGATGAGGACAACATTACAGTTAACTAGTGAGATATGAGGACAACATTACAGTTAACTAGTGAGAGATGAGGACAACATTACAGTTAACTAGTTAGAGATGAGGATAACATTTCAGTTAACTAGTGAGAGATGATGACAACATTACAGTTAACTAGTGAGAGATGAGGACAACATTACAGTTAACTAGTGAGAGGTGAGGACAACATTACAGTTAACTAGTGAGAGATGAGGACAACATTACAGTTAACTAGTGAGAGGTGATGACAACATTACAGTTAACTAGTGAGAGATGAGGACAACATTACAGTTAACTAGTGAGAGATGAGGACAACATTACAGTTAACTAGTGAGAGATGACAACAACATTACAGTTAACTAGTTAGAGATGAGGATAACATTTCAGTTAACTAGTGAGAGATGATGACAACATTACAGTTAACTAGTGAGAGATGAGGACAACATTACAGTTAACTAGTGAGAGGTGAGGACAACATTACAGTTAACAAGTGAGAGATGACAACATTACAGTTAACTAGTGAGAGATGAGGACAACATTACAGTTAACTAGTGAGAGATGACAACAACATTAGAGTGAGAGATGAGGACAACATTACAGATAACTAGTGAGAGGTGAGGACAACAGTACAGTTAACTAGTGAGAGACGACTACAACATTAGAGTGAGAGATGAGGACAACATTACAGATAACTAGTGAAAGGTGAGGACAACAGTACAGAACACTAGTGAGAGGTGAGGACAACATTACAGTTAACTAGTGAGAGATGAGGACAACATTACAGTTAACTAGTGAGAGATGACAACAACATTAGAGTGAGAGATGAGGACAACATTACAGATAACTAGTGAGAGGTGAGGACAACAGTACAGAACACTAGTGAGAGGTGAGGACAACAGTACAGTTAACTAGTGAGAGGTGAGGACAACATTACAGATAACTAGTGAGAGATGAGGAAAACATTACAGTTAACTAGTGAGAGATGAGGACAACATTACAGTTAACTAGTGAGAGATGACAACAACATTACAGTTAACTAGTGAGAGATGACAACAACATTACAGTTAACTAATGAGAGATGAGGACAACATTACAGTTAACTAGTGAGAGATGGGGACAACATTACAGATAACTAGTGAGAGATGAGGACAACATTACAGTTAACTAGTGAGAGATGAGGACAACATTACAGTTAACTAGTGAGAGATGAGGACAACATTACAGTTAACTAGTGAGAGATGACAACAACATTAGAGTGAGAGATGAGGACAACATTACAGATAACTAGTGAGAGGTGAGGACAACAGTACAGTTAACTAGTGAGAGACGACTACAACATTAGAGTGAGAGATGAGGACAACATTACAGATAACTAGTGAAAGGTGAGGACAACAGTACAGAACACTAGTGAGAGGTGAGGACAACATTACAGTTAACTAGTGAGAGATGAGGACAACATTACAGTTAACAAGTGAGAGATGACAACAACATTAGAGTGAGAGATGAGGACAACATTACAGATAACTAGTGAGAGGTGAGGACAACAGTACAGAACACTAGTGAGAGGTGAGGACAACAGTACAGTTAACTAGTGAGAGGTGAGGACAACATTACAGTTAACTAGTGAGAGATGAGGACAACATTACAGATAACTAGTGAGAGATGAGGAAAACATTACAGTTAACTAGTGAGAGATGAGGACAACATTACAGTTAACTAGTGAGAGATGACAACAACATTACAGTTAACTAGTGAGAGATGACAACAACATTACAGTTAACTAATGAGAGATGAGGACAACATTACAGTTAACTAGTGAGAGATGGGGACAACATTACAGATAACTAGTGAGAGATGAGGACAACATTACAGTTAACTAGTGAGAGATGAGGACAACATTACAGTTAACTAGTGAGAGATGAGGACAACATTACAGTTAACTAGTGAGAGATGACAACAACATTACAGTTAACTAGTGAGAGGTGATGACAACATTACAGTTAACTAGTGAGAGGTGATGACAACATTACAGTTAACTAGTGAGAGATGAGGACAACATTACTGTTAACTAGTGAGAGATGAGGACAACATTACAGATAACTAGTGAGAGATGAGGACAACATTACAGTTAACTAGTGAGAGATGAGGACAACATTACAGTTAACTAGTGAGAGATGACAACAACATTAGAGTGAGAGATGAGGACAACATTACAGATAACTAGTGAGTGGTGAGGACAACAGTACAGAACACTAGTGAGAGGTGAGGACAACAGTACAGTTAACTAGTTAGAGATGAGGACAACATTACAGTTAACTAGTGAGAGGTGAGGACAACAGTACAGTTAACTAGTGAGAGACGACTACAACATTAGAGTGAGAGATGAGGACAACATTACAGATAACTAGTGAAAGGTGATGACAACAGTACAGAACACTAGTGAGAGGTGAGGACAACATTACAGTTAACTAGTGAGAGATGAGGACAACATTACAGATAACTATTGAGAGGTGAGGACAACATTACAGTTAACTAGTGAGAGATGAGGACAACATTACAGTTAACTAGTGAGAGATGAGGACAACATTACAGTTAACTAGTGAGAGATGACAACAACATTACAGTTAACTAGTTAGAGATGAGGATAACATTACAGTTAACTAGTGAGAGATGATGACAACATTACAGTTAACTAGTGAGAGATGAGGACAACATTACAGTTAACTAGTGAGAGGTGAGGACAACATTACAGTTAACTAGTGAGAGATGAGGACAACATTACAGTTAACTAGTGAGAGGTGATGACAACATTACAGTTAACTAGTGAGAGATGAGGACAACATTACAGTTAACTAGTGAGAGATGAGGACAACATTACAGTTAACTAGTGAGAGATGACAACAACATTACAGTTAACTAGTTAGAGATGAGGATAACATTACAGTTAACTAGTGAGAGATGATGACAACATTACAGTTAACTAGTGAGAGATGAGGACAACATTACAGTTAACTAGTGAGAGGTGAGGACAACATTACAGTTAACTAATGAGAGATGAGGACAACATTACAGTTAACTAGTGAGAGACGACAACATTACAGTTAACTAGTGAGAGATGAGGACAACATTACAGTTAACTAGTGAGAGATGACAACAACATTACAGTTAACTAGTGAGAGATGAGGACAGCATTACAGTTAACTAGTGAGAGATGAGCACAACATTACAGTTAACTAGTGAGAGATGACAACAACATTACAGTTAACTAGTGAGAGATGAGGACAACATTACAGTTAACTAGTGAGAGGTGAGGACAACATTACAGTTAACTAGTGAGAGATGAGGACAACATTACAGTTAACTAGTGAGAGATGACAACAACATTACAGTTAACTAGTGAGAGATGAGGACAACATTACAGTTAACTAGTGAGAGGTGAGGACAACATTACAGTTAACTAGTGAGAGATGAGGACAACATTACAGTTAAACTAGTGAGAGATGAGGACAACATTACAGTTAACTAGTGAGAGATGAGGACAACATTACAGTTAACTAGTGAGAGGTGAGGACAACATTACAGTTAACTAGTGAGAGGTGAGGACAACATTACAGTTATCTAGTGCCGTATCAGTGCAGCCGTTACATAGGTCAAATGTCCCCCACATTTCCTATATACTGTAGTCTGCTTGACCAGGGCCCATAGGGCACTAGGAAATACAGTGCCATTTGGGACAAAGAACTAGACGTGAGAAGAGAGGCGAGAAACTTCACAGTTATCTTATTACTGCAACATCAGTGCTGCCATTACATGTACACAGCATTAGTCAGTAGTGTTATACCAGCGTTCCTCTTGGAACTGTCTCCTGAGAGAGAGGGAGTGTGGTGTGGAAAACGTAGAGGCGTTATGTGAGGGATAGAAGCAAACAGAATGTCATAGGGTTATGTGAAGACTTAACTTCTAACAGAGCGTTTACTTGACTGATTTTACTTGTCCAACATGAACCACAACAATCTAAAAATGTTCATCTTCCACTCATCAGACATCTCACCTCTGACCAGGACATGGCTACTAGCTACTAGATTCTGGTACCCTTTAAAAGGGGACAGACCAGGACATGGCTACTAGCTACTAGATTCTGGGACCCTTTAAAAGGGGACAGACCAGGACATGGCTACTAGCTACTAGATTCTGATACCCTTTAAAAGGGGACAGACCAGGACATTGCTACTAGCTACTAGATTCTGGTACCCTTTAAAAGGGGACAGACCAGGACATGGCTACTAGCTACTAGATTCTGATACCCTTTAAAAGGGGACAGACCAGGACATGGCTACTAGCTACTAGATTCTGGTACCCTTTAAAAGGGGACAGACCAGGACATGGCTACTAGCTACTAGATTCTGGGACCCTTTGTGACACCCGTCCCACTCTGTCTGCCATATTCTTTCTCTTTGCTCTTGTTTTCCATATTAGGATGTCAGTGGGCGGGGCTGGGAGGGTCGTCAGCAACATGGGACACACCTGGGCCTGGGTGTGTCCCAGGATAAATACACCTCTTCCCCATTCATTGAGGGGACTCTCTCCATGCAGACACAGTGATAGAGTTTGGTTGTGGTATTTTTATTTCTGTTTTGTTTGCTTGCTTTGGCACCTTTCAGCACCCCTCATTATCACATTTATTCACGCAGCCACTCACTTACACTGCTGATTACACCATTGTTAATTGTATTTATGTTACTTCAGTCAATAAATATATTTTTGTTATTATTTATTCACACGTTGTCTCCCTTTTTGTTACGGACTTCGAGCTGGTGTTGTGACACCTTTTTTTAATTTTACCTTTATTTAACTAGGCAATTCAGTTAAGAACAAATTCTTATTTACAATGACAGCCTAGGAACAGTGGGTTAACTGGCCTAGGAACAGTGGGTTAACTGGCCTAGGAAAAGTGGGTTAACTGGCCTAGGAACAGTGGGTAAACTGGCCTAGGAACAGTGGGTTAACTGGCCTAGGAACAGTGGGTTAACTGGCCTAGGAACAGTGGGTTAACTGGCCTAGGAACAGTGGGAAAACTGGCCTAGGAACAGTGGATTAACTGCCTTGTTCAGAGGAAGAACGACACATTTTTACCTTGTCAGCTCTGGAATTCGATCTTGCAAACTTCTAGTTACTAGTCCAACGCTCTAACCACTAGGCTACACCAGGACATGGTTACTTGTCCAACGCTCTAACCACTAGGCTACAACAGGACATGGTTACTAGTCCAACGCTCTAACCACTAGGCTACACCAGGACATAGCTACTAGTCCAACGCTCTAACCACTAGGCTACACCAGGACATGGTTACTAGTCCAACGCTCTAACCACTAGGCTACACCAGGACATGGTTACTAGTCCAACGCTCTAACCACTAGGCTACACTAGGACATGGTTACTAGTCCAACGCTCTAACCACTAGGCTACACTAGGACATGGTTACTAGTCCAACGCTCTAACCACTAGTCTACACTAGGACATGGTTACTAGTCCAACGCTCTAACCACTAGGCTACACTAGGACATGGTTACTAGTCCAACGCTCTAACCACTAGGCTACACTAGGACATGGTTACTAGTCCAACGCTCTAACCACTAGGCTACACCAGGACATGGTTACTAGTCCAACGCTCTAACCACTAGGCTACACTAGGACATGGTTACTAGTCCAACGCTCTAACCACTAGGCTACACCAGGACATGGTTACTAGTCCAACGCTCTAACCACTAGGCTACACCAGGACATGGCTACTAGTCAAACGCTCTAACCACTAGGCTACACCAGGACATGGTTACTAGTCCAACGCTCTAACCACTAGGCTACACCAGCACATGGTTACTAGTCCAACGCTCTAACAACTAGGCTACACCAGCACATGGCTACTAGTCCAACGCTCTAACCACTAGGCTACACCAGGACATGGCTACTAGTCCAACGCTCTAACCACTAGGCTACACCAGGATATTGTTACTAATCCAACGCTCTAACCACTAGGCTACACCAGGACATGGTTACTAGTCCAACGCTCTAAACACTAGGCTACACCAGGACATGGTTACTAGTCCAACGCTCTAACCACTAGGCTACACCAGGACATGGTTACTAGTCCAACGCTCTAACCACTAGGCTACAACCGGACATGGTTACTAGTCCAACGCTCTAACAACTAGGCTACACCAGGACATGGTTACTAGTCCAACGCTCTAACCACTAGGCTACACCAGGACATGGTTACTAGTCCAACGCTCTAACCACTAGGCTACACTAGGACATGGTTACTAGTCCAACGCTCTAACCACTAGGCTACACCAGGACATGGTTACTAGTCCAACGCTCTAACCACTAGGCTACACCAGGACATGGTTACTAGTCCAACGCTCTACCCACTAGGCAACACTAGGACATGGTTACTAGTCCAACGCTCTAACCACTAGGCTACACTAGGACATGGTTACTAGTCCAACGCTCTAACCACTAGGCTACACCAGGACATGGTTACTAGTCCAACGCTCTAAACACTAGGCTACACCAGGACATGGTTACTAGTCCAACGCTCTAAACACTAGGCTACACCAGGACATGGCCACTAGATACTGGTAACATTTAAAAGGGGACAGACCAGGACATGGTTACTAGATACTGGTAACCTTTAAAAGGGGACAGACCAGGACATGGCTACTAGCTACTAGATACTGGTAACCTTTAAAAGGGGACAGACCAGGACATGGTTACTAGATACTGGTAACCTTTAAAAGGGGACAGACCAGGACATGGTTACTAGCTACTAGATACTGGTAACCTTTAAAAGTGGACAGACCAGGACATGGTTACTAGATACTGGTAACCTTTAAAAGGGAACAGACCAGGACTTGGTTACTAGATACTAGATACTGGTTACCTTTAAAAGGGGGCAGACCAGGACATGGTTACTAGATACTGGTAACCTTTAAAAGGGGACAGACCAGGACATGGCTACTAGATACTGGTAACCTTTAAAAGGGGACAGACCAGGACATGGTTACTAGCTACTAGATACTGGTAACCTTTAAAAGGGGACAGACCAGGACATGGTTACTAGCTACTAGATACTGGTAACCTTTAAAAGGGGACAGACCAGGACATGGCTACTAGATACTGGTAACCTTTAAAAGGGGACAGACCAGGACATGGCTACTAGATACTGGTACCCTTTAAAAGGGGACAGACCAGGACATGGCTACTAGATACTGGTAACCTTTAAAATGGGACAGACCAGGACATGGTTACTAGATACTGGTAACCTTTAAAAGGGGACAGACCAGGACATGGTTACTAGATACTGGTAACCTTTAAAAGGGGACAGACCAGGACATGGTTACTAGATACTGGTAACCTTTAAAAGGGGACAGACCAGGACATGGCTACTAGATACTGGTAACCTTTAAAAGGGTACAGACCAGGACATGGCTACTAGATACTGGTAACCTTTAAAAGGGGACAGACCAGGACATGGTTACTAGATACTGGTAACCTTTAAAAGGGGACAGACCAGGACATGGCTACTAGATACTGGTAACCTTTAAAAGGGGACAGATCAGGACATGGTTACTAGCTACTAGATACTGGTAACCTTTAAAAGGGGACAGACCAGGACATGGTTACTAGATACTGGTAACCTTTAAAAGGGGACAGACCAGGACATGGTTACTAGATACTGGTAACCTTTAAAAGGGGACAGACCAGGACATGGCTACTAGATACTGGTAACCTTTAAAAGGGGACAGACCAGGACATGGCTACTAGATACTGGTAACCTTTAAAAGGGGACAGACCAGGACATGGCTACTTGCTAGTAGGTACTAGTACCGTTTAAAAGGGGGCATTGTCTAATGCCTACTAAAAGTGATTGCACAGGTCAGGGCATTGTTCAAAATCTGTCAGTACATGTATTGATCTTTGCATTATCCGACATTGAACCTTTGAGACAGACACCCTGACAGAGCAGGACATGGCTAGTAGATAGACACTGCCCTTTAGAAGCAAACTGTCTAGTGACCACTGGAGAGCTAGAAACTACCCTTTAAAAGGACACTGCTTAGTGACCACTGGAGAGTGATTGCTCAGGACAGGGCAGTGTGTCTGTCCTTAGGGACCTGCCATCAGTGTCAGAGAGAATGCAAAGGAAGCATTCAGGACCATGGATAGAGACAGAGCAACACACTCACGTAAGCACACCTGTCTCCTCCCAGCTGATACACATTAAGACACACTAACCCGATCGTTGACCTTGAAGAGATCGGCCCACTATCCTGGCAGATCTGAATCTAGCAGAGAGGGATCAGCTGTAATCAGAGGGGATTTGATTTGGGGGCAGACATTTTGTGTGATTTGAGTGAGGCAGACTGTTAATGCGCTGATGATGATGATATCAATATATAATTTTTGTTCTATTGTTCTTTGTATTTTCCTTAAGATGTACCAAATGGATCCATTCTAATTTAATCAGCAATTCAAACAGTGTTAAAATGGTACTTGAAAACAATAAGATTTATCAGGAAGGAAAAGCCCCATTATTACACTAGCTGTCCTAGACATGGACACAGAATAGCAGCATGTGAGTTAGCTATAGCTCTACTCTACAGACAAGGCAATGACATGTCTTAGTCCGGAGAGGAGCTCTGAGTGGCATCCCATAATGAACACCTCCTGATACAATCATACACACACTCACACATATACTTACTGACACACACACACTCGGAACACACAGGAAACTGTTGAGCGTGAAAAACCCAGCAGCACTGAAATTCTTGACACAAACGTCTCGCTCCTACTACCGTACCCCGTTCAAAGGCACTTCAAACTTTTGTCTGGCCCATTCACCCTATGAATGGAACACATACACAATCCACGCCTCAAGGCTTAAAAATCCTTCTTTAACCTGTCTCCTCCCCTTCATCTACACTGATTGAAGTGGATTTAACAAGTGACATCAATAAGGGATCATGTCTTTCTCCTGGATTCACCTGGTCAGTCTATGTCATGGAAAGAGCAGGTGTTCTTAATGTTTTGTACACTCAGTGTATTTCTGTGCTTGACAGCAACCGAACTACAACTCCCATCCTCTCCACAGCATTGACACATCTTATTTGCCTTTATTTAACCAGGTAAGTAATTGAGAACACATTCTCATTCACAATAGTGACGTGACCAAGATGGAGATGTAAAACACAGCAAAGCTGTAACGATTCTCCTCCTCTTCTGCGGAGGAGTAGGAAATATCGGACCAATATGCAGCGTGGTAAGTGTTCGTCATATTTATTACACTGAACACAGAAAACAAATGAACAAGAGAAGAAAGGAAAAACAGTCCCGTATGGTGAAAACACTGAAACGGAAAATAACCACCCACAAACAACAGTGGGAAAACAGGCTACCTATGTATGGTTCTCAATCAGAGACAACGATTGACAGCTGCCTCTGATTGGGAACCATACCAGGCCAAACACATAGAAATATAAACACAAGAACAAAACATAGAATGCCCACCCCAACTCACGCCCTGACCAACCTAATATAGAGACATACCAAAGGAACTAAGGTCAGCAGACAAAAGCAGACAATTACAGACAAAGCAGACAATTCTTGACCATTGCCATTCCTCAACCATTCCACAACCATTCCACAACCATTCCTCAACCATTCCACAACCATTCCTCAACCATTCCACAACCATTCCTCAGCATTACTCAACCATTCCTCAGCATTACTCAACCATTCCTCAGCCATTGCTCAGTCATTCCTCAGCCATTCCTACTGCCAAAAACAACAGGCATACAGCTGATATTTTCATCTCTACAACAACAGACATGCAGCTCATCCTCCGTTTCCTCAGAAACAGTGATTACACTGCAGCATCCATCCACACTCATCATAGCCATTCCTGTACTACAAATAACAGGATTTGAAGTGCATTGCTTGTGTCTAGCTTTTAGAACACCAACACATTGTCTAGTTGTAAAATAATGCATAAAAACACATCTGTCCAAAATCCATCTTTTACCCTGATCCTTTAGATGACAGATGGCTGTCATATCAGCTCATGGTCTGGTGAAGATGAACTACACATTTGCCAAAGAAGAACTCTTTATACCTAAATAGACTTGGCCTGAATCGCACATTCTTAAACACCAGGCAGGCAATCCTTAGACAGGCACACATCCACACAAACACACACCCTCCTTAGGCAGACCGAGGGCTCTGTTCCTCAGCCAGTGAACTAATGAACCTTGTCTCCATCCTCCTCTGGGTTCCTAATCAGACAGACAGATTTCCGGTCTGCCTTCTATGTGTGTGTGTGTGTGTGTGTGTGTGTGTGTGGGTGTGTGTGTGTGTGTGTGTGTTTGTGTGTGTGTGTGTGTGTGTGTGTGTGTGTGTGTGTGTGTGTGTGTGTGTGTGTGTGTGTGTGTGTGTGTGTGTGTGTGTGTGTGTGTGTGTGTGTGTGTGTGTGTGTGTGTGTGTGTGTGTGTGTGTGTGTGTGTGTGTGTGTGTGTGTGTGTGTAATTTCTGCAGTGGAGATGAGATTTGAATGAGATATGAAGCAGCATGCCAGAAATAAATGGTTGTAGAAGGAAGGCTGTATGTCTGATGATGAGCCCAGAGGAAGGATGTCTTTCTGATGAGGAGCCCAGAGGAAGGCTGTATGTCTGATGAGGAGCCCAGAGGAAGGCTGTATGTCTGATGAGGAGCCCAGAGGAAGGATGTCTTTCTGATGAGAAGCCCAGAGGAAGGCTGTATGTCTGATGAGGAGCCCAGAGGAAGGCTGTATGTCTGATGAGGAGTCCAGAGGAAGATGGAGATAAGGTTCAAATCAAATCAAATCAAAGTGTATTGGTTAAGTACACATATTTGCAGGTGTTATAGCAGGTGCAGTGAAATGCTCATGTTACTAGCTCCAACAGTGCAGGATAATTTCTACAGTACAAATACAGTCAAATACACAAATAATCAATGATCCAAACAATAAATCAAGAAATGACAATGAGTGAGAATGTGTCAGAATCCAGAATATAAATACATGGTGTGTATAGACAGTATAGAATGTGTCAGAATCCAGAATATAAATACATGGTGTGTATAGACGGTATAGAATGTGTCAGAATCAGGAATATAAATACATGGTGTGTATAGACGGTATAGAATGTGTCAGAATCAGGAATATAAATACATGGTGTGTATAGACAGTATAGAATGTGTCAGAATCTAGAATATAAATACATGGTGTGTATAGACAGTATAGAATGTGTCAGAATCTAGAATATAAATACATGGTGTGTATAGACAGTATAGAATCTGGAAAATAATATGGTATGTACAGTAGTAGGTATATTAGGATAAGCTATGTGGAGAATACTGTAGAGACATACACATTGAGTATATAAATAGATTATGAGGTGACCAGCGTTCAATGACTCTATATACTGTACATGGGGCGTTAGTCTCAAGGTGCAGGGCAGGTAGCTGATCAACAGTCTGATGGCCTGGAGATAGAAGCCGTTTTTCAGTAATTCGGTCCCAGCTTTGATGCACCTGTACCGGCTCTGTCTGCTAGATGGTAGCAGGGTGAACAGACCTTGACTTCCTCTGTCTGTCAGCCAGTAAACTGATGAAGTCAAGGTCTGTTTAAAAATGGACAGTTAGGCAGAGAGAGTTCTTGGCCAGCTGTACCTCCATGGTCTTTGTCTTTCTGATTATCTCATCTCAATTACCCACCTCTTACCTAAACTCTAACCCTCTGCAGGCTGAGATACAGAGGATAGAAGGGTGTTAGGTAGAGAGAGTTCTTGGCCAGCTGTACCTCCATGATCTTTATCGTTCTCATCTCAACTACCCACCTCTGACTCAAACTCTAACCCTAACCTTAGCAGGCTGAGAGACAGAGGACAGAAGGGTGTTAGGCAGAGAGAGTTCTTGGCCAGCTGTACCTCCGTGATCTTAGTCTTTCTGATTGTCTCATCTCAACTACCCACCTCTGACTCAAACCCTAACCTCTGCAGGCTGACAAGATGGTGCTGCAGTGAATAGCAACTGTTTTACAGGCTCCTGACCAATTCTGCTGTTTTTTGCTTGTGTTTTTTTTTCCGCTGATCTTACAAAAATTTTTTTTATAATGTGTCCGCCATCCCCCAGACTCGAAAGAGTAAGCGATGGCAGAGAAGAGGCAGACGAGTCGGTATCCTGACAAAACTACGTTGGCGAGGAAATAAACCGCCTTCTATTTTTTTATTATTATTATTTTTTTATTTTTTATTTCACCTTTATTTAACCAGGGAGGCTAGTTGAGAACACCTTTATTTAACCAGGGAGGCCAGTTGAGAACACCTTTATTTAACCAGGGAGGCCAGTTGAGAACACCTTTATTTAACCAGGGAGGCCAGTTGAGAACACCTTTATTTAACCAGGGAGGCTAGTTGAGAACACCTTTATTTAACCAGGGAGGCCAGTTGAGAACACCTTTATTTAACCAGGGAGGCCAGTTGAGAACACCTTTATTTAACCAGGGAGGCCAGTTGAGAACACCTTTATTTAACCAGGGAGGCCAGTTGAGAACACCTTTATTTAACCAGGTAGGCTAGTTGAGAACACCTTTATTTAACCAGGGAGGCCAGTTGAGAACACCTTTATTTAACCAGGGAGGCCAGTTGAGAACACCTTTATTTAACCAGGTAGGCTAGTTGAGAACACCTTTATTTAACCAGGGAGGCCAGTTGAGAACACCTTTATTTAACCAGGGAGGCCAGTTGAGAACACCTTTATTTAACCAGGGAGGCCAGTTGAGAACACCTTTATTTAACCAGGGAGGCTAGTTGAGAACACCTTTATTTAACCAGGGAGGCCAGTTGAGAACACCTTTATTTAACCAGGGAGGCCAGTTGAGAACACCTTTATTTAACCAGGTAGGCTAGCTGAGAACACCTTTATTTAACCAGGGAGGCCAGTTGAGAACACCTTTATTTAACCAGGGAGGCCAGTTGAGAACACCTTTATTTAACCAGGTAGGCTAGCTGAGAACACCTTTATTTAACCAGGGAGGCCAGTTGAGAACACCTTTATTTAACCAGGGAGGCCAGTTGAGAACACCTTTATTTAACCAGGGAGGCCAGTTGAGAACACCGTTATTTAACCAGGGAGGCCAGTTGAGAACACCTTTATTTAACCAGGGAGGCCAGTTGAGAACACCTTTATTTAACCAGGGAGGCTAGTTGAGAACACCTTTATTTAACCAGGGAGGCCAGTTGAGAACACCTTTATTTAACCAGGGAGGCCAGTTGAGAACACCTTTATTTAACCAGGGAGGCCAGTTGAGAACACCTTTATTTAACCAGGTAGGCTAGTTGAGAACACCTTTATTTAACCAGGTAGGCTAGTTGAGAACACCTTTATTTAACCAGGGAGGCCAGTTGAGAACACCTTTATTTAACCAGGTAGGCTAGTTGAGAACACCTTTATTTAACCAGGGAGGCTAGTTGAGAACACCTTTATTTAACCAGGTAGGCTAGTTGAGAACACCTTTATTTAACCAGGGAGGCTAGTTGAGAACACCTTTATTTAACCAGGGAGGCCAGTTGAGAACAAGTTCTCATTTACAACTGTGACCTGGCCAAGATAAGGCATAGCAGTGTGAACAGACAACACAGAGTTACACATGGAGTAAACAATTAACAAGTCAATAACACAGTAGAAAAAGGAACGTACTGTAGAACAACCTGGAAGAGCTCCTCTCGAGACTATCCTATCAGCGGGACCTGAAGAACTGTAAAACTCTCTGTTTCTCTGAGACATGGTTGTACAAGGACATGGATAATATACATCTGACGTATCCATGCATTGTCTAGAGAGGACGGGGGATAATATACATCTATCTGACGTCTCCATGCATCGTCTAGAGGCGACGGAGGATAATAAACATCTATCTGACGTCTCCATGCATCGTCTAGAGAGGACGGGGGATAATATACATCTATCTGACGTCTCCATGCATCGTCTACAGAGGACATGGATAATAAACATCTATCTGACGTCTCCATGCATCGTCTAGAGGGGACGTGGGATAATAAACATCTATCTGACGTCTCCATGCATCGTCTAGAGAGGACGGAGGATAATATACATCTATCTGACGTCTCCATGCATCGTCTAGAGAGGACATGGATAATATAGATCTATCTGATGTCTCCATGCATCGTCTAGAGGGGACGGAGGATAATAAACATCTATCTGACGTCTCCATGCATCGTCTAGAGGGGACGGAGGATAATAAACATCTATCTGACGTCTCCATGCATCGTCTAGAGGGGACGGAGGATAATAAACATCTATCTGACCCTCCCTTTGGCAAATCTGACCATAACTTTAACCTCCTAATTCCTTCTTACAAGCAAAAACTCAAACAGGAAGTACCAGTGACACACTCAATAGGTAAGTGGTCTGATGAAGCAGACGTTAAGTTACAGGACTGTTTTGCTAGCACAGACTGGAATATGTTCCGGGATTCATCCCATGGCATTGAGGAGTTTACCACATCAGTCACCTGCTTCATTAATAAGTGCATTGACGGCTTCTTCTCCACAGTGACTGTGCGCACATATCCTAACCAGAAGCCATTGATTACAGGCAACATCCACACTGAGTTTAAGGCCAGAGCTGCCACTTTCAAGAAGCGGGACACTAATCCGGATGCTTTCTGTTCCTCCACACCTATAGGCAGGAACTTAAACAAGGAAGCACTTCTTGTTTAAGTTTTGAAACCAACGTTGAAACTGTTCAACGTTGGTTTGACCAGTTGGAGTCTATGTTTTAAGATTGTTTCGATCACGCGGTGTGGGAAATGGTACACTGACTCTGTGACTGAGTTCATCAGGAAGTGCATAGAGGATGTTGTTCCCACTGTGAAAATTATAACTTACCCAAACCAAAAACTGTGGATAGATGGCAGCATATGTGCAAAACTGAAAGCGTGAACCACCACTTTTAACCATGGCAAGGTGACATGGACGTCTACAAACAGCGATGCCCTCCGTAAGGCAGGGCCTTCAGAACCTCAAAACCTTCTACAACTACACCATTGAGAGTATCTTGACTGACTGCATCACCGCTTGGTAGGGCAACAGCTTCGCATCCAACCGATGAGAGAGTGAGAGAGAGAGAGAGAGAGAGAGAGAGAGAGAGAGAGAGAGAGAGAGAGATAGAGAACCTAGTGTGTGTGTGTCGTAGACCAGACAGACAAAAGTCAGAAACTGCAGTGAGGACCACCAATTAGTACTTGTAGAGAGACAGAAAGACTGGGTCGATAGAGGGCAGACTGCCTGCTGTTCTCTTTCTCTCTTTCTTAGTCATTTAGCAGACACCCTTATCCAGAGTGACTTACAGGAGCCATTAGGCTTAAGTGCCTTGCTCAGTAAATATATTTGTTGTTGGCTCTGGATTCAAACCAGCAACCTTTCGGCTACTGGCCCAATGCTCTTAACTGCTAGGCTTCATACTTCTCTCTATCTTTCTTTCTCTCTCTCTCTCTCCATCTCTTCCTCTATCCTTCCCTCTCTCTGTCTCTTCCTCTATCTTTCTCATCCTCTATCCTTCCCTCTCTCCTTCTCTATTTCTCCTTCTCTCTCTCCTCTCTCTCCTTCTCTTTCTCTCCTTCTCTATCTCTCCTTCTCTATCTCCCCTTCTCTATCTCTCGTTATCATCCTCTCTCTCTCTCTCTCTCTCTCTCTCTCTCTCTCTCTCTCTCTCCAAGGTCTTAACCACCTAGGTGAATCAAAGAGAAACAGAGGGAAGAAAAAGGAAGAAAAACACCAACCATCCAAAATACCCCCTCTTTCTCTTTCTCTTTCTCTCTTTCTTTCTCTCTTTCTCTCTCTTTCTTTCTCTTTCTCTCTCTCTCTCTCTCTCTTTCCTCCCTTCGCCCTCCTTTCCTTTCCTCTCTGGAAGTTCTGGAAGTTCACAAAAGCTGCGGATGTTTTTTGTAAATTAGTGGTCTGTGGAGATGCTGTCTCTGCCGGAGACAGGGCGGATTCGTCTTAAAATAAAGTGGGAGTTTTTGAAGGAAGAGTGGCCACCTCTCAACCCTGAGAGGCTCATTCAGGATGACAGGAGAAGTGACAGGAGGAAAACCCACGCAGATAAAATCATAAAACCCCCTGCCTGAGGTTGTACCCAGCATCCTTGGTGTATTTTTGTGGGATAAAGACGAGAGGACCTGACCGACACATTTCTGTTCCAGAATATGGTTAATGAATGTGAATAGAATGGATTTATGTTCTGTATAAAATATGATTCCATTAGATGTTTCCTTGTTCAATCTACAGTTGGAAGTTTAGTCGGAAGTTTACATACACCTTAGCCAAATACGTTGAATCTCAGTTTTTCACAATTCCTGACATTTAATCAGAGTAAAAATTCAGTTTTAGGATTTATTTTAAGAATGTGAAATGCCAGAATAATATTAGAGAGAATTATTTATTTCAGCTTTTATTTCACATTCCCAGTGGGTCAGAAGTTTACAAACACTCAATTAGTATTTGGTAGCATTGCCTTTGAATTGTTTAACTTGGGTCAAACATTTCGAGTAGCCTTCCATAAGCTTCCCACAATAAGTTGGGTGAATTTTGGCCCATTCTTCCTGACAGAGCTGGTGTAACTGAGTCAGGTTTGTAGGCCTCCTTGCTCGCACATGCTTTTCAGTTCTGCCCACACATTTTCCATGGGATTGAGGTCAGGGCTTTGTGATGGCCACTCCAATACCTTGACTTTGTTGCCCTTAAGCCATTTTGTCACAACTTTAGAAGTATGCTTGGGGTCATCGTCCATTTGGAAGACCCATTTGCGACCAAGCTTTAACTTCTTGACTGATGTCTTGAGATGTTGCTTCAATAGATCTTCAGTAGATTTCCATCCTCATGATGCCATCTATTTTGTGAAGTGCACCAGTCCCTCCTGCAGCAAAGCACCCACACAATATGATGCTGCCACCCCCGTGCTTCACGTTTGGGATGGTGTTCTTCGGCTTGACCAAACAGTTCTATATTTGTTTCATCAGACCAGAGGACATCTTTGTCTCCATGTGCAGTTGCAAACCGTAGTCTGGCTTTTTTATGGCGGTTTTGGAGCAGTGGCTTCTTCCTTGCTGAGTGGCCTTTCATGTTATGTCGATATGGGACTCGTTTTACTGTGGATTTAGATACTTTTGTACCTGTTTCCTCCAGCATCTTCACAAGGTCCTTTGCTGCTGTTCTGGGCTTGATTTTCACTTTTTACACCAAAGTACGTTAATCTCTAGGAGACAGAAAGTGTCTCCTTCCTGAGCGGTAGGACGGCTGCGTGGTCCCATGGTGTTTATACTTGCGTACTATTGTTTGTACAGATGAACGTGGACCCTTCATACATTTATAAATTGCTCCCAAGGATGAACCAGACTTGTGGAGGTCTACAATTGTTTTCCTGAGGTCTTGTCTGATTTATTTTTATTTTCCCATGATGTCAAGCCAAAAGGCAATGAGTTTGAAGGTAGGCCTTGAAATACATCCACAAGTACACCTCCAATTGACTCAAATTATGTCAATTAGCCTATCAGAAGCTTCTAAAGCCATGACATAATTTTCTGGAATTTTCCAAGCTGTTTAAAGGCACAGTCAACTTAGTGTATGCAAACTTCTGACCCACTGGAATTGTGATACAGTGAATTACAAGTGAAATAATCTGTCTGTAAACAATTGTTGGAAAAATGACTTGTGTCAAGCACAAAGTAGATGCCCTAACCGACTTGCCAAAACTATAGTTTGTTAACAAAAAAATGTGTGGAGTGGTTGAAAAACACATTTTAATGACTCCAGACTAAGTGTATGTAAACTTCCAACTTCAACTGTATATACTGTTGAATATAGTCTACTAACATGGGAGTCATGTAGCTGTTCTTACCTCGCAGGTATACTATACATGCAACATCCTTCGTTTGAATAGCACAGGGAGGCAGAAATATCCATTCTAGCAACAGCTATAGCCCTCTGATGTGACTAAATAAAGATACATTCTCCTCAGGGGTTCTGTAATTATGAAATCCAGCATTTAAAATGACCTTTCCACCCTGACTGCTATGGAGTGACTGGGTTTCTAGGGAAGAAGAACAAACATCATAGAGAGACATAATGAGTCGATTGGGGCTGGTCATCTCTTGTGGCTGTGCTCCCTGCTGCCACCGAGTGGACAGTGGTGGTATTATACCTCCAGATAGAGATACAGACACATCCCAACCCAGTGACACAACGTGACTAAATAAAAGTACTTCACGGCTGATCTAGGATCAGGAACAGCCTGCTTACACAATCTTATGATCTAAAAGAGCAAATCTGATCCTAGATCAGCACTCCTACTCTGAATAGGAACTCAGATCACAATGACCAGTTGAACCTGGCGATACAACTCAGGCTCAGTGCTGGTGAATGCTATAGTATTCAACTGTCTGGACCAGATTCTGAAAGAATACCACACTCACCCACTTTAAGTGCATTCCATAATGTATCAAGCTCACTGCAGAATGCTTACCTGTTGTGCGTCTTCCCACTTTTCCCTGTTGTCCTCCTCTAGGAGATTGCTGATGATTTGAAAGAAGTTCTGTAGGGAGGAGAGAGAGGAAATTGACTCAATTAAATTGACTCTTATTGCATCAAAAGAAAACAAAGCTGATGCCCCTTTCCACACACACATGTATGTACAAACACACAGACAGATGCTCAGGGGAACTATCACTACCCTATTGACAGTCAGCGTCAAGGATGACCCTCAGGAGAATAACCACTACCCTATTGACAGTCAGAGTCAAAAATGTTTCAGCTGTTCTGCCGTGTGTGTGTGTGTGTGTGTGCCCAGGGGTGGCCCCTTTCCCGTGATACAGACAATCTTTTTTTCTACTTGAATGCTTATGCTCCCTCTGGTGGTAATATGCCCATTTTAACATTAGCACACACACACACACACACACACACACACACAGCAAAAATGCACAGATGCAGCAGCGAGCGCTAGCTGTACTCATTGCGTCAGACTGTCTGTCCACACAACGACAGACCAGACACACGACCAGGACACAGCTAGCATTCAGGACAGAAATTATCTTATTGGAGCAGGAGGAGGAGGAGGAGGAGGAGGAAGAGGGGGTTCAGGCTGTAATCTCCATCATACTACTGAAATAAAGAAAATAAAGCTGGAGGAGAGAGGGGAAGACAGGGAGGGGGACACTGGGGAGAGAGGAGGAAACAGTGGCGAGGGAGGAGGAGAGGGAAGACAGGGGAGAGGGGAAGGGTAGACAGGGAGAGAGGGGGTCAGAAGAGGGAGTGGGAGGCAGGAGGGAGGGTAAATAGGTAGAGGGGGTGACAGGAGGGAGAGGGAAAGATGTAGGAGGGGGTGACAGGCAGGAGGGGGAAAAAGGTATAGGGGGTGACAGGAGGGAGGGGGAAAGAGGTGGAGGGGGTGACAGGAGGGAGGGGGAAAGAAGTAGAGGGGTTGACAGGACAGAGAGGGAAAGAGGTAGAGGGGGTGACAGGACAGAGGGGGAAAGAGGTATAGGGGGTGACAGGACAGAGAGGGAAAGAGGTAGAGGGGGTGACAGGAGGGAGGGGGAAAGAGGTAGAGGGGGTGACAGGAGGGAGGGGGATAGAGGTGGAGGGGGTGACAGGACAGAGAGGGAAAGAGGTATAGGGGGTAACAGGATGGAGGGGGAAAGAGGTAGAGGGGGTGACAGGAGGGAAGGGGAAAGAGGTGGAGGGGGTGACAGGAGGGAGGGGGAAAGAGGTAGAGGGGGTGACAGGACAGAGGGGGAAAGAGGTAGAGGGGGTGACAGGAGGGAGGGGGAGAGTTCTCTGATAAAATAAACAGGCATAATGGAGCTTTCTTAGTGTCGATTTCTGGGAAAATGCATTTGAAATGACTACCATTCACCACTGCATTCAACATTACATATTACAGTAAATATAATGATTACATGTTACAGTAAATATAATGATTACATGTTACAGTAAATATAATGATTACATATTACAGTATATATAATGATTACATGTTACAGTAAATATAATGATTACATGTTACAGTAAATATAATGATTACATGTTACAGTAAATATAATGATTACATGTCACAGTAAATATAATGATTTCATATTACAGTAAATATAATGATTACATGTTGCAGTAAATATAATGATTACATGTTACAGTAAATATAATGATTACATGTTACAGTAAATATAATGATTACATGTCACAGTAAATATAATGATTACATGTTACAGTAAATATAATTATTACATGTCACAGTAAATATAATGATTACATGTCACAGTAAATATAATGATTACATGTTACAGTAAATATAATGATTACATGTCACAGTAAATATAATGATTACATGTTACAGTAAATATAATGATTACATGTTACAGTAAATATAATGATTACATATTACAGTATATATAATGATTACATATTATAGTAAATATAATGATTACATGTCACAGTAAATATAATGATTACCTGTTCCAGTAAATATAATGATTACATGTTACAGTAAATATAATGATTACATATTACAGTATATATAATGATTACATATTATAGTAAATATAATGATTACATGTCACAGTAAATATAATGATTACCTGTTCCAGTAAATATAATGATTACATGTCACAGTAAATATAATGATTACCTGTTCCAGTAAATATAATGATTACCTGTTACAGTAAATATAATGATTACATGTCACAGTAAATATAATGATTACATGTTACAGTAAATATAATTATTACATGTCACAGTAAATATAATGATTACATGTCACAGTAAATATAATGATTACATGTCACAGTAAATATAATGATTACATGTCACAGTAAATATAATGATTACATGTTACAGTAAATATAATGATTACATGTTACAGTAAATATAATGATTACATATTACAGTATATATAATGATTACATATTATAGTAAATATAATGATTACATGTCACAGTAAATATAATGATTACCTGTTCCAGTAAATATAATGATTACATGTTACAGTAAATATAATGATTACATATTACAGTATATATAATGATTACATATTATAGTAAATATAATGATTACATGTCACAGTAAATATAATGATTACCTGTTCCAGTAAATATAATGATTACATGTCACAGTAAATATAATGATTACCTGTTCCAGTAAATATAATGATTACCTGTTACAGTAAATATAATTACAATGGTAGCTTGCCTCGTTAAATAAAATGTTTTAATGTAAAACTTTAGACAACATGCACCCACTCTGGAGAAACCAACCAGTAAATGTAACAGTAAATATAATGATTACAAAGGTAGCGTTAGACATCATAATAACAGAGGTGACAGCTCATCCCAGGCAGGTACCTATTTGTTTACGTTTCTATTTTAGTCTTTTAGCAGACAAAATAGACCAATGGCTGTTCATCTGGGTAAGGGGATGGACTCTAGACCATACTATCAGCCAATCATGTCTGTGTATGTAAATATCTTCAAATGTGTTTCCTAACGCCCACACGATCAGGCTGAGCATTTCAAGAGCCAAAGGAGGCTCAGGGAAATAAATGATTAAAAAAGTTATTTTCATTATATAAACACACACAGTGATTTATGAGACATACAGTGATGATTTAAAATAACAAAGCTGACATGGGGACTTTAACTGTGTAAATAATCATTCCAGTTTCAATGGAAAGGGGGAGATATGTTGACAAGCCTCTCAGGGGTTTTCCACCTCTCCTGCACATGCAGGAGAAAACCTTTTAAACCTTATCATATTGTTTTCTATTTTCATGTGTGCAACAAAAAAAAAGGACACAAAAAAGGACACAAATCAAAATAAATTCAACACACAATTCTACCTCAGCAGCATGGTCAACATTTATCAAGACAAAAGAGACCGATCCACTCACCTGCACGTCGTCTGAGCTAGGTTCGTAACTGGCCCTCTTGAAGGTATCAGTCACGTTTCTGAGTATCTCCACAGAGGACAGCAGGTCTCCAGCGTAGAAGTTCCTTCTCTGGGTGAGATCCAGCAGGGTCTTGGTCACCTGAGACATCCCGTCCCCCGCCAACTTCCCCTGGCCCTTAGCTAGATGGCCCTGGATCTCCAGAAGAAGAAATGAACTATGAGGTCTTATATGTTCTCTACACTATATTACAGTATATTACCACAGTATTACTACAATGATTGATTCTCTACACTATATTACAGTATATTACTACAGTATTACTACAATGATTGATTCTCTACACTATATTACAGTATATTACTACAGTATTACTACATTGATTGATTCTCTACACTATATTACAGTATATTACTACAGTATTACTACATTGATTGATTCTCTACACTATATTACAGTATATTACCACAGTATTACTACAATGATTGATTCTCTACACTATATTACAGTATATTACTACAGTATTACTACAATGATTGATTCTCTACACTATATTACAGTATATTACCACAGTATTACTACAATGATTGATTCTCTACACTATATCACAGTATATTACTACAGTATTACTACATTGATTGATTCTCTACACAATATTACAGTATATTACTACAGTATTACTACAATGAT
>NC_092147.1:86788010-86887628 GCF_045791955.1 Oncorhynchus clarkii lewisi | reverse complement strand
AGACTGGCACAACTGGACTGGCATTCAGAAAGGAGAGGACTTTAAATGTGTTTGTGGGGGGAAAGCAAACGCTGTTCAAAAACCAACTCCACTTGATAGGACCATGTGTTTGAGCCACAGATGTTAAGCAGTGGAGGAGGGGGGGGGGGGTATAGGGTGGGAGGAGGTGTCAGTAACGTATAACCCTTGACATCTAACCCTTAGGGTTCAAGTGTTCCAGTGTAGATAATGTGTTTAAATGACCTCAACAGGCTCATTTACACATACTAACATTAGATAGAAATACAGTGGCATGTGAATGTATTCACCCCCCTTGGCATTTTTCCTATTTTGTTGCCTTACACCCTGGAATTAAAATATATTTGTGGGGGGGTTGTATCATTTGTTTTACACAACATGCCTACCACTTTGAAGATGCAAACGGGTTTCATACCAAAGGGGGTGAATACATACGTATGCACACACCACTTTTCAGCTTTTTTTTTTAAACAAGTTATTTTTTTCATTTTCACTTCACTCATTTGGACTATTTTGTGTATGTCCTTTACATGAAATTGAGATAAAAATGGACTTTCAGGTTGTAAGGCAACAAAATAGTAAAAATGCCAAGAGGGGTGAATACTTTTGCAAGGCCCTGCACCGTGAAGAACAGCTCTCCCCTGGATAACAGATTGCAGCTCAGTGAGACCTGTGATATTAAAGGTTTGATGGAAATGAAAAGTACATGTTTTAGTCCCCTCTCTGGGTTCAATTAGTCTAATTCCTTCAATGTATCTCTCTCCTTATTCCGTACACATAACTATCCCACTGGGAACACATTGGTTGAATCAGTATTGTTTTCACCAACGTGGAATAGATGTGGAATTGCCGTCTGTGTCCAGATGGGATCTCTGCTGTTTTATGCAGGAATTCCAAATCATTCTTTTAGGTGGAATCTCAGGGAATAAACCTCTAGTTTTATGAATAGTCCTGCTCATCTCTCTCCGTTGAATTGCAATATAAATGTTCTCTTTTTGCCCCAAGGCGACGATTCACCTTCCCAGTCTCTCTCTTTCTCTCGCCTACCCTCAGAAAGCATTTGATCTTTCTGTGGCTTTAACCTCGCTGCATATATATTTTAATCGTATGCTGTGTCAACGTTCTGTGAGAATTCAAGGGACACACAAGGCAGGAGGGGTATGTCTCTGAGAGAATAGGTCATGAGCTATGAAGAGGATAACTCATTTCCAGCCAATCTGAAGTGAGCTTAGTCTCTCGCTTACTCTTTAGTTACCTCTCTCTCTCTCTCCCCCCATTTCTCTGTGTCGCTTGCTAAATGTCTCTCTCCATCTCTCCCACCTCTCTCTCTCTCTCTCTCTCTCTCTCTCTCTCTCTCTCTCTCTCTCTCTCTCTTCCTTCCTTGATCTCTCTCTCCATCTCTATTCCACTCTCTCTGTTGCCCTCTCCTTCTCTCTCTCTTTCTCTCCCCATGTCTTTGAATGGCCTTGTCATTGCATCATTGCGATTTCTGCTAAACTTGAAAGATTGTGTTTCTGGTGCTTCACTTTTAGCTGTTAATGCATTACTATAGTCTAATCTGAGTCCCAGGTTCAGTTTGAGGGGTTAAAGTGTTGGTTCAACAGGATGGAAACAGGAAATAGGAGGAGAGAAGTATCAGTGAAGAAATGGAAGAGGAATAGTGTTAGTGTTTCTATAATGAATGAGTTTCATCTACAGTGGGGAGGACAAGTATTTGATACACTGACGATTTTGCAGGTTTTCCGACTTACAAAGCATGTAGAGGTCTGTCATTTTTAATCCAGAAAATCACATTGTATGATTTTTAAGTAATTAATTAGCATTTTATTGCATGACATAAGTATTTGATCACCTACCAACCAGTAAGAATTCCGGCTCTCACAGACCTGTTCGTTTTTCTTTAAGAACCCCTCCTGTTCTCCACCTGTATTAATTGCACCTGTTTGAACTCGTTACCTGTATAAAAGACACCTGTCCACGCACTCAAACAAACAGACCTCAACCTCTCCACAATGGCCAAGACCAGAGAGCTGTGTAAGGACATCAGGGATAAAATTGTAGACCTGCACAAGGCTGGGATGGGCTACAGGACAATAGGCAAGCCGCTTGGTGAGAAGGCAACAACTGTTGGCGCAATTATTAGAAAATGGAAGAAGTTCAAGATGACGGTCAATCACCCTCGGTCTGGGGCTCCATGCAAGCCTCATCAATGATCATGAGGAAGGTGAGGGATCAGCCCAGAACTACACGGCAGGACCTGGTCAATGACCTGAAGAGAGCTGGGACCACAGCCTCAAAGAAAACCATTAGTAACACACTATGCCATCATGGATTAAAATCCTGCAGCGCACGCAAGGTCCCCTGCTCAAGCCAGCGCATGTCCAGGCCCGTCTGAAGTTTGCCAATGACCATCTGGATGATCCAGAGGAGGAATAGAAGAATGTCATGTGGTCTGATGAGACAAAAATATAGCTTTTTGGTCTAAACTCCACTTGTCGTGTTTGGAGGAAGAAGAAGGATGAGTACAACCCCAAGAACACCATCCCAACCGTGAAGCATGGAGGTGGAAACATCATTCTTTGGGGATGCTTTTCTGCAAAGGGGACAGGACGACTGCACCGTATTGAGGGGAGGATGGATGGGGCCATGTATCGTGAGATCTTGGCCAACAACCTCCTTCCCTCAGTAAGAGCATTGAAGATGGGTGGTGGCTGGGTCCTCCAGCATGACAACGACCCGAAACACACAGCCAGGGCAACTAAGGAGTGGCTCCGTAAGAAGCATCTCAAGGTCCCCGAGTGGCCTAGCCAGTCTCCAGACCTGAAGTCAAAAGAAAATCTTTGGAGGGAGCTGAAAGTCCGTATTGCCCAGCGACAGCCCCGAAACCTGAAGGATCTGGAGAAGGTCTGTATGGAGGGGTGGGCCAAAATTCCTGCTGCAGTGTGTGCAAACCTGGTCAAGAACTACAGAAAACGTATGATCTCTGTAATTGCAAACAAAGGTTTCTGTACCAAATATTAAGTTCTGCTTTTCTGATGTATCAAATACTTATGTCATGCAATAAAATGCTAATGAATTACTTATATATCATACAATGTTATTTTCTCACAGTTGAAGTGTACCTATGATAAAAATTACAGACCTCTACATGCTTTGTAAGTCGGAAACACTGCCGATTTTTCAGGTTATCAAATACTTGTTCTCCCCACTGTCTGTTGGTGGTACCATCCCCATTACATTCAGTGTTCACAATGTGCTAGAGATGTTCTGCCAGCAGTGTTGAACTGAAACGTCTGGGTTAACAAACCTTTCGCCTTGTCATCTTCCTTTTTGCATTTTTCTCTTTATAACAATGTTTTCTTTCTAAGCTATATACTGTAGGTAGCCATGGTCTTGTGTTTTCTAGTCTAGGCCTGTATGTGAAGTAAGAGGAATTTAATTTAAGTTTGAATAAATTATTATTCGATTTGGAATGACAGGGATGCTGAAATAAATGTAATCTGGCTGGATGAATCATGTTTGGCATAAAATTCTAGCTTTATATGTAAGCGGCCATTTTGCGCTAGGGGGCTATAGAAGAACGTTGTCAAGTGGTTCAAGTTGATTGGTTTTCTTACTACACAGTCATAGAAAGCTATAAGACATCCAGCATGATTATTCATATTCATTCTCAATGTTTATTTTTGACAGTCCATTTAGCAAATGCTAATTTTATGGGTAAAATCTTCTACGTTAGCTATTAATGCTCTTCCAACCAAGACTGAAAGTTCCAAAACAAAATTTTCATTGTTAGGCCCATTGTTCAGTTTCATATATTTTTGTGATTCAATTTGACAATATGCAGCTCGAACAATGTAATTTTTTTCTTTCAGATTGGTGTTCCCCAATGGTCTGTCCAGTGAATACTCTCTAGTTACCACCTTCCGGCTGAGGAAAACCACAAAGAAAGACCGCTGGTATCTGTGGCAGATATTCGACCAGACGGGAGGTACCCAGGTAGGTCTGAGTGTCCACTATAAGGATATTCATGATGTCTGGATGTATAGCATTGAATTGGGATTGGATCTATATTGATTTATTGATTTGTTGATTGACTGATCAGTCGATCGCTCACTCACTCTGCCAGTTCGCCCAGCAGGTCAGTCGGTCCATCGGCTGGTTGGCTGGTAGGTCCGTTGGCTGGTAGGTCAGTCAAGTCGGTTGGCCGTGTGGTCAGTAGGTCGGTCTGTCAGTTGGTTTACCATTGGTTAATTGATCAATGTTTTCATTCCATGACTGATGCTTGTATCTACCATGACCCTGATGGTAATGGTAATGAATGGAAGGCAACACCGGCAGGTATAAAGCTTTATAACTTGTTATGAGGCAATATAATGTCTTACAATCTCCTCCGGCTCTATCTTCAGGTGTCTGTAGTGTTGGACGGTGCTAAACGAGCAGTGGAGTTCTCAGCCCGGGGCCTTCTGAAGAACAGCCTCCACTACACCTTTAAGAGCCGAGACCTGCACACCCTGTTTGACCGCCAATGGCACAAGCTGGGTGTGGCGGTCCAGAGCAGCATCGTCTCCGTTTACATGGACTGTAAACTAATAGAGAGGAGGCTGACAGACGAGAAGGATGAAATCGACCCCAGCGGATATACGCTGATTACAACCCGGGTGGAGGATGGACGGCCTGTAGATGTACGTTTAGGCCTAAAGCCACAATCTGGAAATATAACCGTTCTGAAATTCATAGACGGAGCATGACTGACAGTCCATGAGATCGACATTATACTTTTAAACATACAGTAACTATATATGGTTGCCTTCAAGGGCAATGTCTAGAAGGGTCCCAGCAAACCGGGAACATTCCCAGAACATTAGCTAAGATTCCCATTAAGTTCTAGTTAGGGTTTTATCTAACACCTGGATGATAACATTTGATAACAAAATATTTTATTTTTCTAAAAATATTTTAAATGAAATATCGTTGGAATATTCTCCTAACATTCATTAAAATGTTGTGCACAACACCTGTAACAATCATCACAGAACATTCCTCAATAGTTCTCATTAGTCTTCCAGGTAATGAAATAACACAGTGTACCAGTAATGTTTTCCCAGCAAACCAAAATTGGCTCTGTGAAAGTTCCCAGAACATTTGTTAGGTTGTCGCAAATGTTCTCGTTACACAAAAGCGATCCATTCATGGTGATGAATGTTTAACATTTGCCTGATGTTGCGTGAGCATTCCTACAACAGTAGTAGCTACTACAACAATTGGATACCACGAAATTGGGGAGAAAAAGGGCTAAAAAAAATAAATAAAAATAAAACTGTAATATCTTATGTTTCACCGAGTCGTGGCTGGACCACAACACAGATTTTATACAGTTGGCTGGGTTTTCCATGCATCGGCAGGACAGAACAGATACGTCTGGTAAGATGAATAACAGCTGGTGTCTAATATTAAAGAGGTCTCAATGTATTGCTCGCCTGAGGGAGAGTACCTCATGATAAGCTGTAGACCACACTATCTACCGAGAGAGTTTTCATCTATATTTTCCCTAGCTATCTATTTACCACAACAAATCGATGCTGGTACTAAGACAGCACTCAATGAACTGTATAAGGCAATAAGCAAACAAGAAAATGCTCATCTAGAAGCGGCGCTCCTAGTGGCCGGGGACTTTAATGCAGGCAATCCTTTTTACCTAATTTCTACCATTATGTCATATGTGCAAACAGAGGGAAAAAAACTCTAGACCACCTTTCATTTGGCAAATCTGATCATAATTCCATCCTTCTGATTCCTGCTTACAAGCAAAAACTAAAGCAGGAAGTACCAGTGACTCGCTCAATACGGAAGTGGTCAGATGACACGGATGCTACGCTACAGGACTGTTTTGCTAGCACAGACTGGAATATTTTCCGGGATTCATCCAATGGCATTAAGGAGAATACCACCTCAGTCACCGGATTCATCAATAAGTGCATCGACGACGTCGTCCCCACAGTGTCAGTACGTACATTTCCCAACCAGAAGTCATGGATTACAGGCAACATCCTCATGAGCTAAAGGCTAGGACTGCTGCTTTCAAGGAGCGGGACACTAATCCAGACGCTTATGAGAAATCCCGCTTTGCCCTCAGACGAACCATCAAACAGGCAAAGCGTGAATACAGGACTAAGATTGAATCCTACTACACCCGCTCTGACGCTCGTTGGATGTGGCAGGGCTTATAAACTATTACGAACTACAAAGGGAAACTGGACAGCTGTGTGATCACGTTGTCCATAGCTGATGTGAGCAAGACCCTTAAACAGATGTTGCTCACATCGGAAAGGCCGGATTACCATGACGTGTACTCAGAGCATGCACGGACCAACTGGCAAGTGTCTTCACTGACATTTTCAACCTCTCCCTGACCGAGTCTGTAATACCTACATGTTTGAAGCAGACCACCATAGTCCCTGTGTCCAAGAAAGTGAAGGTAACCTGCCTAAATGACTACCGAACTGTTGCACTCACGTCGATAGCCATGAAGTGCTTAGAAAGGCTGGTCATGGCTCACATCAACACCATCATCCCAGAAACCCTAGACCCATTCCAATTTCCGTACAGCCCCAACAGATCCACAGATGACGCAATCTCAATCGCACTCCACACTGCTCTTTCCTACCTGGAGAAAAGGTGAGAAGGTGAGAATGCTGTTCATTGACTACAGCTCAGCTTTCAACACCATAGTGCCCATAAAGCTCATCACTAAGCTAAGGACCCTGGGACTAACAACTCCCTCTGCAACTGGATCCTGGACTACCTGACGGGCCTGTTGTATTCGGCACATGTGACAAATAACATTTTATTTGATAACTGAATGTTTGCATAACTGGACAGTTTTTGTGTTTTGGGAACATATCTCTTGACCAGTCAGTGTTACCACAACCTAATGAAATATTCTTGGAACCTTTAAAGAACAGAGGAAATGTGTTCTGGGAACGTACTTGTAATATCTCATGCTTTTTGCACCCTTAAAGAACCATTCTAGAAGCGGAGGCCCAACTGGACAGCTTTTGTGTTTGGGGAACATATCTTTTGTGATGTCCCCAAAAGTTCTCACCAGACTAATGAAATGATTCTGGGAACATGTTAAAGAATAGTTCTTGAATGTTCTTGAAACATCAGGCAAATGTTTTATACAAGCATTCTAAAAGAACATTTGCCGCGAACAAACAAATGTTCTGGGAACTTTCACAGAACCAATTTTGGTGTGCTGGGGTTGCTTAGTTTCGGTCAAAGAAACATGTTTCCTATTTCAAAATATACATTGTTAGTTTTTCTCTATATCTGAATCATCATAATGTCCCTAACAGATGTCTTTCTCTCCAGATCGAACTGCAACAAATCCTGATCTACTGTGACCCATACCTGGCTGAGATGGAGAACTGCTGTGAGCAGGCAGGATCTACGGTAAGATATTTTACACTCCTTTTATGTACAGTGCACATTTTAGGACAGACATGAGACCTTCGACGTGGCTTGATATACAGTAGAGCAGGGTTATTAAATTCTTACCCTATGAATTCCGGAGTACTTCTAGTTTTCTGTTCTACCGGATAATTAATTGCACCCACCTGCTTTCCCAGATCTAAATCAGTCCCTGATTATTTTTTTTAATTAAAAAAACATATATATATTTATCCATTATTTTACCAGGTAAGTTGACTGAGAACACGTTCTCATTTACAGCAACGGCCTGGGGAATAGTTAGGGGGATGAATGAGTGAGGGGAGAGGAGGGGGGTGAATGAGTCAATTGTAAGAGGGGAATATATATATATTTTTTTTAAAGCAGTGGAACTGGCTTCTTGGTCGATATTTAAATTTAAGAGCAATATGTAACATAATCTGGTTGAGTTGTGTTTGTCCTTCTTGAAAACTACCCAACTGAATGATGTTTCTTCCATAGGGGACATCTTATCCAGGTTACTGTGCAATATCTTTGTGACAGCTGCTGATGTAAAACGGGATTTATAAATACATTTGATTGATAGATTGATAGATAGATATTCTTCTGTTAGATCATATTGCAGACCAGGTCAATGGAGAGTGACCTTACAGACTGTGGATGAATCCCAAATAGCACCCTATTCCCAGTATAGTGCACTACGTTTGACCAGAGCCCATAGGAAAAAGTGTGCAATTTGGACTGCTAACTGTGTTTAAAAGGAGAAGTGACCTTTGACATTTTGACAGTTGGGCCTATACGTATTCATAACCATGTTGTCATCTCAGTGAGTGTTGGGTTATGTTGATTCAATGTGCTAGGTCACATGTGGTCTATATGGTTGGAAATAGTGTGTTTCAGTGACCTCTCACCTTTGGCCTCTGACAGTTATAATATATATCCATAACCAGGATGTTATCTCAGTGTGCATTGAGTTTCAGTACTGGGGCTCAGTTAATATGGTAGGAAATAATGTATTGGCATTCAAAACCTTAAGTATTGTCCTTTCCTCATTCCCCTGGGACAGTCATCTAGTTTCACAGTAATTAAGGTAACTCATTGAGTCAATGAATCATTGGACATTAACTGATTATAAATACGGTAGTGGTACTGGACTGTTATTACATTTCAGACTATTTGAGAACTGCATTTCAACATGTGTTGTATTGTAATTGTCTGGTTTCCTATACCCAAATTAAGCCTACTCCTAAACTAAATAGCACTTTCAATTGAGATTTTACATTGCTTTCTAGACCAACATTCTGTCTAGCCCTGGACTCAAGTTCAAGTCAACTAGAAAACAGAATTGAATAGCAACATGAAATGATTAGGCTTAAGGTGGTTCCAGGAAACTGGCCCTTAAATAGCAGAGTCATGTGTCTAAACAGTTTGTTTGCAGTGGACATATATAAAATAGTCAAAATTGGTGAAGTGAAATCAAAAAAATAACTTGTTTCAAACTATTTAAAACTATTTTAAAAAAACTGAAAAGTGGTGCGTGTATATGTATTCAGCCCCTAAATAAGATCTGGTGCAACCAGTTACCTTCAGAACTAATTAGCAAATTAACTTAAGTCCACATGTGTGCAAGTGCCACATGATCTGTCACATGATCTCAGTATATGTACACCTGTTCTGAAAGGCCCCAGAGTCTGCAACATCACTAAGCAAGAGCCACCACCAAGCAAGTGGCACCATGAAGACCAAGGAGCTCCAAACAGGTCAGGGAGTGGAGAAGTACAGATCAGGGTTCGGATATAAAAATCCGTTATTAAAAAATTGAAAGAATATGGCACTACAACAAACCCACCAAAACTCACAGACCAGGCAAGGAGGGCATTAATCAGAGATGCAACAAAGACACCAAAGATAACCCTGAAGGAGCTGCAAAGCTCCACAGCGGAGATTGGAGTATCTGTCCATAGGACCACTTTAAGCCATACATTCCACAGAGCTGGGCTTTACGGAAGAGTGGCCAGAAAAAAGACATTGCTTAAAGAAAAAAATGAGGAAGCACGTTTGGTGTTCGCCAAAAGGCATGTGGGAGACTCCCCAAACATATGGAAGAAGGTACTCTGGTCAGATGAGACTAGAATTGAGCTTTTTGGCCATCAAGGAAAACGCTATGTCTGGTACAAACCCAACACCTCTCACCACCCCTGTTTTATTGTCTTATTTCGTGTTTGTTTCACAATAAAAAATATTTTGCATCTTCAAAGTGGTAGGCATGTCGTGTAAATCAAATTATACAAACCCTCCAAAAATCTATTTTTAATTCCAGGTTGTAAGGCAACAAAATAGTAAAAATCCCAACTGTAAATCTTTGTATTGATCCTACAGTGTGAGCCTAGCAGGGAGGGCCCTGGTGCTGGAGGGGTGACTCCCAATCCCTTGAATACAGATGGAGCAGGCCAGCTCCCCCGGATGCTCTCCCAGCCCGTCCAGCCAGCTCGGGTCCAGCGGGTCCAGCATTCCAGCAGTGACAGATGTCAATGTTCAGCAGAGAAGGTACAGTCCATAGAAATATCCTGCGTCCCAAACAGCACTCTATTCTCTGTTTTGTGCACTACTTTTGACCAAGGCCAATAGGGAATAGGGTGCCATTGTATTCGATAAACATTTTTAGTAAAAGTATGAATTTCAGCACCCTTCGGAAGGACTTCTTGTTGTACAGGACTAAAATAGGTACAGGTAAGCGTTTTCAGAATTTCAAGTATCGACTGGTGGCAACTCAATGTTGTTGCTAGCAAATCGTGCGACCACTTATCAATACTCAACTCAACCTCGATATAGGAGATCGGAGTTGAGCAATCCCCAGGAACAATCTGTCCAAACAGCAAATATGATCCTAATGGGTTGGAGTGTTCTGTTCTAATGGAACCATGCATTCAGATATCCCACTGCTGACACCAAACGTATTAAACAAGAAAAGAAATACCAAATTAAAGCACATTTATGCCAATGGGTTTTCTTGGATGCCAACCAAAGGCAGGAAATAAAAGCTTATTAGCAGTAATTTGGCACAAATATGTAGTTGCTTTGTTTGAGGCATGGCCGTCATCTCCAGAGGTGGTTCCACTAATGTCCATGGAAGTGTTCTGAAAGCAGACTTCAGACAGAGGGGTACCTTGGGGAATTTCTCATGTCTTTGGGGAGTTTTTAATGTGTGGATGGACAGTCATTAGCAAGCTAGTTCAGGTAAATTACATCAATTAAATGTTATTGTTCTTTGTAGGGTGATCAAGGTCTACCAGGCTTGGCAGGACTTCCAGGACAGAAAGGCGATCAAGGAGACAAGGTAAAGGAGATGTTGAATATCTATCTGGCTCAGTAAATACCATCATGACTGTACAAGTGTACACAGGTATTGTACCTGTAGAATTCAGTTACAATTCTAACAGAGATAAAGCTGTTGTGCTTCCTTAGTCACATATTTCAGGGAGAGACAAAGACGGTGAAAAGACAGACAGAGAAAAGACAGACAGAGATGGGGAAAAGACAGACAGAGAAGGAGAAAAGACAGACAGAGATGGAGAAAAGACAGACAGAGATGGAGAAAAGACAGACAGAGATGGAGAAAAGACAGACAGAGAAAAGACAGACAGAGATGGAGAAAAGACAGACAGAGAAAAGACAAACAGAGATGGAGAAAAGACAGACAGAGATGGAGAAAAGACAGACAGAGAAAAGACAAACAGAGATGGAGAAAAGACAGACAGAGAAAAGACAAACAGAGATGGAGAAAAGACAGACAGAGAAAAGACAAACAGAGATGGAGAAAAGACAGACAGAGAAAAGACAAACAGAGATGGAGAAAAGACAGACAGAGAAAAGACAAACAGAGATGGAGAAAAGACAGACAGAGAAAAGACAGACAGAGATGGAGAAAAGACAGACAGAGATGGAGAAAAGACAGACAGAGAAAATACAAACAGAGATGGAGAAAAGACAGACAGAGAAAAGACAAACAGAGATGGAGAAAAGACAGACAGAGAAAAGACAAACAGAGATGGAGAAAAGACAGACAGAGAAAAGACAAACAGAGATGGAGAAAAGACAGACAGAGAAAAGACAGACAGAGATGGAGAAAAGACAGACAGAGATGGAGAAAAGACAGACAGAGATGGGGAAAAGACAGACAGAGATGGGGAAAAGACAGACAGAGATGGGGAAAAGACAGACAGAGATGGAGAAAAGACAGACAGAGATGGGGAAAAGACAGACAGACAGAGATGGAGAAAAGACAGACAGAGATGGGGAAAAGACAGACAGAGATGGAGAAAAGACAGACAGACAGAGATGGAGAAAAGACAGACAGACAGAGATGGAGAAAAGACAGACAGAGATGGGGAAAAGACAGACAGACAGAGATGGGGAAAAGACAGACAGACAGAAATGGGGAAAAGACAGACAGACAGAGATGGAGAAAAGGCAGACAGACAGAGATGGAGAAAAGACAGACAGACAGAGATGGAGAAAAGACAGACAGACAGAGATGGAGAAAAGACAGACAGAGAAAAGACAGACAGAGATGGAGAAAAGACAGACAGAGATGGAGAAAAGACAGACAGAGATGGGGAAAAGACAGACAGAGATGGGGAAAAGACAGACAGAGATGGGGAAAAGACAGACAGAGATGGAGAAAAGACAGACAGAGATGGGGAAAAGACAGACAGACAGAGATGGAGAAAAGACAGACAGAGATGGGGAAAAGACAGACAGAGATGGAGAAAAGACAGACAGACAGAGATGGAGAAAAGACAGACAGACAGAGATGGAGAAAAGACAGACAGAGATGGGGAAAAGACAGACAGACAGAGATGGGGAAAAGACAGACAGACAGAAATGGGGAAAAGACAGACAGACAGAGATGGAGAAAAGGCAGACAGACAGAGATGGAGAAAAGACAGACAGACAGAGATGGAGAAAAGACAGACAGACAGAGATGGAGAAAAGACAGACAGAGATGGGGAAAAGACAGACAGACAGAGATGGAGAAAAGACAGACAGAGATGGGGAAAAGACAGACAGACAGAGATGGAGAAAAGACAGACAGAGATGGAGAAAAGACAGACAGACAGAGATGGAGAAAAGACAGACAGAGATGGGGAAAAGACAGACAGACAGAGATGGAGAAAAGACAGACAGACAGAGATGGAGAAAAGACAGACAGAGATGGAGAAAAGACAGACAGACAGAGATGGAGAAAAGACAGACAGAGATGGAGAAAAGACAGACAGAGATGGAGAAAAGACAGACAGAGATGGAGAAAAGACAGACAGACAGAGATGGAGAAAAGACAGACAGACAGAGATGGAGAAAAGACAGACAGAGAGAGATGGAGAAAAGACAGACAGACAGAGACAGAGAAAAGACAGACACAGACGGAGACAGAAATAAGGAAATATGTCCTGTATTGTGTTATCCTCCATGATTTAACAATGGAAATATGTCCCAGACTGTATTGTGTGTTATCTATGATTTAACAATGGAAATAAGTCCCAGACTGTATTGCGTGTTATCCTCCGTGATTTAACAATGGAAATATATCCCAGACTGAATTGCATGTTATCCTCCATGATTTAACAATGGAAATATGTCCCAGACTGTATTGCGTGTTATCCTCCATGATTTAACAATGGAAATATGTCCCAGACTGTATTGAGTGTTATCCTCCATGATTTAACAATGGAAATATGTCCCAGACTGTATTGCGTGTTATCCTCCATGATTTAACAATGGAAATAAGTCTCAGACTGTATTGCGTGTTATCCTCCGTGATTTAACAATGGAAATATGTCCCAGACTGTATTGTGTGTTATCCTCCATGATTTAACAATGGAAATATGTCCCAGACAGAATCAACTAAAGTAATAGAACGAGTATGAAATTCAGTCCTTTTACAATATATAACCGTCAGTATCAGTTCAACATTTCATTTGCTACGTGTTTTAAGCCTTGAAATCAGACACAAACAAGTACAGGTGGCTCTCCATTACGCCTCTCCATTGTTTTGTGTGAAATTGTGCGAACTCAAAAATAATGTGGTGCGTTATGGGATTACACATCGCTCTGAAGCCTTTGAAGTGGCTATCGGAGGGTCTAATACACCCTCCATAATTTTCACTCCCTCAGCATAGGGACAATTGTGTATATAGCAGATGAGCGTGTGAATGCACAAATGGAGGGCTGAGGGCCGAAGGGACTGACAGAAAGAAAGAGAAGAAGAGCCAGTGTGTTTGACAGAGAGAGAGAGAAGCGCTAGTGTGTATGACAGAAAGAGAGAGAGAAGAAGAGCCAGTGTGTTTGACAGAGAGAGAGAGAGAGAGAGAGAGGTGCCAGTGTGTTTGACAGAAGGAGAGAGAGAGAGAGGTGCCAGTGTGTTTGACAGAAGGAGAGAGAGAGAAGAAGAGCCAGTGTGTTTGACAGAAAGAGAGAGAGAGGAGCCAGTGTGTTTGACAGAGAGAGAGAGAGAGAGAGAGAGAGAAGAGCCAGTGTGTTTGACAGAGAGAGAGAGAGAGAGAGAGAGAAGCGCTAGTGTGTTTGACAGAAAGAGAGAGAGAAGAAGAGCCAGTGTGTTTGACAGAAGGAGAGAGAGAGAAGAAGAGCCAGTGTGTTTGACAGAACGAGAGAGAGAGAGAGAAGCGCCAGTGTGTTTGACAGAAAGAGAGAGAAGAAGTGCCAGTGTGTTTGACAGAAAGAGAGAGAGAGAGGAGTCAGTGTGTTTGACAGAAAGAGAGAGAGAGAAGTGCCAGTGTGTTTGACAGAAAGAGAGAGAGAAGAGCCAGTGTGTTTGACAGAAGGAGAGAGAGAGAAGAGCCAGTGTGTTTGACAGAAAGAGAGAGAGAGAAATGCCAGTGTGTTTGACAGAAAGAGAGAGAGAAGAGCCAGTGTGTTTGACAGAAGGAGGGAGAGAGAAGAGCCAGTGTGTTTGACAGAAAGAGAGAGAGAGAGAAGAGCCAGTGTGTTTGACAGAAAGAGAGAGAGAGAAGAGCCAGTGTGTTTGACAGAAAGAGAGAGAGAAGAGCCAGTGTGTTTGACAGAAGGAGAGAGAGAGAAGAGCCAGTGTGTTTGACAGAAAGAGAGAGAGAAGAGCCAGTGTGTTTGACAGAAAGAGAGAGCGAGAGAAGAGCCAGTGTGTTTGACAGAGAGAGAGAGAAGCGCTAGTGTGTATGACAGAAAGAGAGAGAGAAGAAGAGCCAGTGTGTTTGACAGAGAGAGAGAGAGAGAGAGAGAGGTGCCAGTGTGTTTGACAGAAGGAGAGAGAGAGAGAGGTGCCAGTGTGTTTGACAGAAGGAGAGAGAGAGAAGAAGAGCCAGTGTGTTTGACAGAAAGAGAGAGAGAGGAGCCAGTGTGTTTGACAGAGAGAGAGAGAGAGAGAGAAGAGCCAGTGTGTTTGACAGAGAGAGAGAGAGAGAGAGAGAAGCGCTAGTGTGTTTGACAGAAAGAGAGAGAGAAGAAGAGCCAGTGTGTTTGACAGAAGGAGAGAGAGAGAAGAAGAGCCAGTGTGTTTGACAGAACGAGAGAGAGAGAGAGAAGCGCCAGTGTGTTTGACAGAAAGAGAGAGAAGAAGTGCCAGTGTGTTTGACAGAAAGAGAGAGAGAGAGGAGTCAGTGTGTTTGACAGAAAGAGAGAGAGAGAAGTGCCAGTGTGTTTGACAGAAAGAGAGAGAGAAGAGCCAGTGTGTTTGACAGAAGGAGAGAGAGAGAAGAGCCAGTGTGTTTGACAGAAAGAGAGAGAGAGAAATGCCAGTGTGTTTGACAGAAAGAGAGAGAGAAGAGCCAGTGTGTTTGACAGAAGGAGGGAGAGAGAAGAGCCAGTGTGTTTGACAGAAAGAGAGAGAGAGAGAAGAGCCAGTGTGTTTGACAGAAAGAGAGAGAGAGAAGAGCCAGTGTGTTTGACAGAAAGAGAGAGAGAAGAGCCAGTGTGTTTGACAGAAGGAGAGAGAGAGAAGAGCCAGTGTGTTTGACAGAAAGAGAGAGAGAAGAGCCAGTGTGTTTGACAGAAAGAGAGAGAGAGAGAAGAGCCAGTGTGTTTGACAGAAAGAGAGAGAGAGAAGGGCCAGTGTGTTTGACAGAAAGAGAGAGAGAAGAGCCAGTGTGTTTGACAGAAAGAGAGAGAGAGAGAAGAGCCAGTGTGTTTGACAGAAAGAGAGAGAGAGAGAAGAGCCAGTGTGTTTGACAGAAAGAGAGAGAGAGAAGAGCCAGTGTGTTTGACAGAAAGAGAGAGAGAAGAGCCAGTGTGTTTGACAGAAGGAGAGAGAGAGAAGAGCCAGTGTGTTTGACAGAAAGAGAGAGAGAAGAGCCAGTGTGTTTGACAGAAAGAGAGAGCGAGAGAAGAGCCAGTGTGTTTGACAGAAAGAGAGAGAGAGAAGGGCCAGTGTGTTTGACAGAAAGAGAGAGAGAAGAGCCAGTGTGTTTGACAGAAAGAGAGAGAGAGAGAAGAGCCAGTGTGTTTGACAGAAAGAGAGAGAGAGAGAAGAGCCAGTGTGTTTGACAGAAAGAGAGAGAGAGAAGAGCCAGTGTGTTTGACAGAAAGAGAGAGAGAAGAGCCAGTGTGTTTGACAGAAAGAGAGAGAGAAGAAGAGCCCGTGTGTTTGACAGAAAGAGAGAGAGAGAGAGAAGCGCCAGTGTGTTTGACAGAAAGAGAGAGAAGAGCCAGTGTGTTTGACAGAAAGAGAGAGAGAGAGAAGAGCCAGTGTGTTTGACAGAAAGAGAGAGAGAGAGAAGAGCCAGTGTGTTTGACAGAAAGAGAGAGAGAGAAGAGCCAGTGTGTTTGACAGAGAGAGAGAGAAGAGCCAGTGTGTTTGACAGAAAGAGAGAGAGAGAGAAGAGCCAGTGTGTTTGACAGAAAGAGAGAGAGAAGAGCTAGTGTGTTTGACAGAAAGAGAGAGAGAGAAGAGCCAGTGTGTTTGACAGAAAGAGAGAGAGAAGAGCCAGTGTGTTTGACAGAAGGAGAGAGAGAGAAGAGCCAGTGTGTTTGACAGAAAGAGAGAGAGAAGAAGAGCCCGTGTGTTTGACAGAAAGAGAGAGAGAGAGAGAAGCGCCAGTGTGTTTGACAGAAAGAGAGAGAAGAGCCAGTGTGTTTGACAGAAAGAGAGAGAGAGAGAAGAGCCAGTGTGTTTGACAGAAAGAGAGAGAGAGAGAAGAGCCAGTGTGTTTGACAGAAAGAGAGAGAGAGAGAAGAGCCAGTGTGTTTGACAGAAAGAGAGAGAGAGAAGAGCCAGTGTGTTTGACAGAGAGAGAGAGAAGAGCCAGTGTGTTTGACAGAAAGAGAGAGAGAGAGAAGTGCCAGTGTGTTTGACAGAAAGAGAGAGAGAGAGAAGAGCCAGTGTGTTTGACAGAAAGAGAGAGAGAGAAGAGCCAGTGTGTTTGACAGAAAGAGAGAGAGAAGAGCCAGTGTGTTTGACAGAAAGAGAGAGCGAGAGAAGAGCCAGTGTGTTTGACAGAAAGAGAGAGAGAGAAGAGCCAGTGTGTTTGACAGAAAGAGAGAGAGAAGAGCCAGTGTGTTTGACAGAAAGAGAGAGAGAAGAAGAGCCCGTGTGTTTGACAGAAAGAGAGAGAGAGAGAGAAGCGCCAGTGTGTTTGACAGAAAGAGAGAGAAGAGCCAGTGTGTTTGACAGAAAGAGAGAGAGAGAGAAGAGCCAGTGTGTTTGACAGAAAGAGAGAGAGAGAGAAGAGCCAGTGTGTTTGACAGAAAGAGAGAGAGAGAAGAGCCAGTGTGTTTGACAGAGAGAGAGAGAAGAGCCAGTGTGTTTGACAGAAAGAGAGAGAGAAGAGCCAGTGTGTTTGACAGAAAGAGAGAGAGAGAGAAGAGCCAGTGTGTTTGACAGAAGGAGAGAGAGAGAAGAGCCAGTGTGTTTGACAGAAAGAGAGAGAGAGAGAGAGCCAGTGTGTTTGACAGAAAGAGAGAGAGAAGAAGAGCCAGTGTGTTTGACAGAAAGAGAGAGAGAGAGAGAAGCGCCAGTGTGTTTGACAGAAAGAGAGAGAGAGAGAAGAGCCAGTGTGTTTGATAGAAGGAGAGAGAGAGAAGAGTCAGTGTGTTTGACAGAAAGAGAGAGAGAGAGAAGAGCCAGTGTGTTTGACAGAAAGAGAGAGAGAGAAGAGCCAGTGTGTTTGACAGAAAGAGAGAGAGAGAAGGGCCAGTGTGTTTGACAGAGAGAGAAGAGCCAGTGTGTTTGACAGAAAGAGAGAGAGAAGAGCCAGTGTGTTTGACAGAGAGAGAGAGAAGTGCCAGTGTGTTTGACAGAAAGAGAGAGAGAAGAGCCAGTGTGTTTGACAGAAGGAGAGAGAGAAGAGCCAGTGTGTTTGACAGAAGGAGAGAGAGAGAAGAGCCAGTATGTTTGACAGAAAGAGAGAGAGAGAGAAGAGCCAGTGTGTTTGACAGAAAGAGAGAGAGAGAAGAGCCAGTGTGTTTGACAGAGAGAGAGAGAGAAGAGCCAGTGTGTTTGACAGAAAGAGAGAGAGAAGAGCCAGTGTGTTTGGCAGAAAGAGAGAGAGAGGGGCCAGTGTGTTTGACAGAAAGAGAGAGAGAAGAAGAGCCAGTATGTTTGACAGAAAGAGAGAGAGAGGGGCCAGTGTGTTTGACAGAAAGAGAGAGAGAAGAAGGGCCAGTGTGTTTGACAGAAAGAGAGAGAGAGAGAGAAGCGCCAGTGTGTTTGACAGAAAGAGAGAGAGCGAGAAGAAGAGCCAGTGTGTTTGACAGAAAGAGAGAGAGAGAAGAGCCGGTGTGTTTGACAGAAAGAGAGAGAGAGAGAAGGGCCAGTGTGTTTGACAGAAAGAGAGAGAGTGAGAAGAAGAGCCAGTGTGTTTGACAGAAAGAGCGAGAGAAGAAGAGCCAGTGTGTTTGACAGAAAGAGAGAGAGAAGAGCCAGTGTGTTTGACAGAGAGAAAGAGAGAAGTGCCAGTGTGTTTGACAGAAAGAGAGAGAGAGAAGGGCCAGTGTGTTTGACAAAAAGAGAGAGAGAGAAGAGCCAGTGTGTTTGACAGAAAGAGAGAGAGAGAAGGGCCAGTGTGTTTGACAGAAAGAGAGAGAAGAGCCAGTGTGTTTGACAGAGAGAGAGGGAAGAGCCAGTGTGTTTGACAGAAAGAGAGAGAGAGAAGAGCCAGTGTGTTTGACAGAAAGAGAGAGAGAGAAGAGTCAGTGTGTTTGACAGAGAGAGAAGAGCCAGTGTGTTTGACAGAAAGAGAGGGAGAGGGGCCAGTGTGTTTGACAGAAAGAGAGAGAGAAGAAGAGCGCGTGTGTTTGACAGAAAGAGAGAGAGAGAGAGAAGCGCCAGTGTGTTTGACAGAAAGAGAGAGAAGAGCCAGTGTGTTTGACAGAAAGAGAGAGAGAGAGAAGAGCCAGTGTGTTTGACAGAAAGAGAGAGCGAGAGAAGAGCCAGTGTGTTTGACAGAAAGAGAGAGAGAGAAGGGCCAGTGTGTTTGACAGAAAGAGAGAGAGAAGAGCCAGTGTGTTTGACAGAAAGAGAGAGAGAGAGGAGTCAGTGTGTTTGACAGAAAGAGAGAGAGAGAAGTGCCAGTGTGTTTGACAGAAAGAGAGAGAGAAGAGCCAGTGTGTTTGACAGAAGGAGAGAGAGAGAAGAGCCAGTGTGTTTGACAGAAAGAGAGAGAGAGAAATGCCAGTGTGTTTGACAGAAAGAGAGAGAGAAGAGCCAGTGTGTTTGACAGAAGGAGGGAGAGAGAAGAGCCAGTGTGTTTGACAGAAAGAGAGAGAGAGAGAAGAGCCAGTGTGTTTGACAGAAAGAGAGAGAGAGAAGAGCCAGTGTGTTTGACAGAAAGAGAGAGAGAAGAGCCAGTGTGTTTGACAGAAAGAGAGAGAGAGAGAAGAGCCAGTGTGTTTGACAGAAAGAGAGAGAGAAGAGCCAGTGTGTTTGACAGAAAGAGAGAGAGAGAGAAGAGCCAGTGTGTTTGACAGAAAGAGAGAGAGAGAAGGGCCAGTGTGTTTGACAGAAAGAGAGAGAGAAGAGCCAGTGTGTTTGACAGACAGAGAGAGAGAGAGAAGAGCCAGTGTGTTTGACAGAAAGAGAGAGAGAGAGAAGAGCCAGTGTGTTTGACAGAAAGAGAGAGAGAGAAGAGCCAGTGTGTTTGACAGAAAGAGAGAGAGAAGAGCCAGTGTGTTTGACAGAAAGAGAGAGAGAAGAAGAGCCCGTGTGTTTGACAGAAAGAGAGAGAGAGAGAGAAGCGCCAGTGTGTTTGACAGAAAGAGAGAGAAGAGCCAGTGTGTTTGACAGAAAGAGAGAGAGAGAGAAGAGCCAGTGTGTTTGACAGAAAGAGAGAGAGAGAGAAGAGCCAGTGTGTTTGACAGAAAGAGAGAGAGAGAAGAGCCAGTGTGTTTGACAGAGAGAGAGAGAAGAGCCAGTGTGTTTGACAGAAAGAGAGAGAGAGAGAAGAGCCAGTGTGTTTGACAGAAAGAGAGAGAGAAGAGCTAGTGTGTTTGACAGAAAGAGAGAGAGAGAAGAGCCAGTGTGTTTGACAGAAAGAGAGAGAGAAGAGCCAGTGTGTTTGACAGAAGGAGAGAGAGAGAAGAGCCAGTGTGTTTGACAGAAAGAGAGAGAGAAGAAGAGCCCGTGTGTTTGACAGAAAGAGAGAGAGAGAGAGAAGCGCCAGTGTGTTTGACAGAAAGAGAGAGAAGAGCCAGTGTGTTTGACAGAAAGAGAGAGAGAGAGAAGAGCCAGTGTGTTTGACAGAAAGAGAGAGAGAGAGAAGAGCCAGTGTGTTTGACAGAAAGAGAGAGAGAGAGAAGAGCCAGTGTGTTTGACAGAAAGAGAGAGAGAGAAGAGCCAGTGTGTTTGACAGAGAGAGAGAGAAGAGCCAGTGTGTTTGACAGAAAGAGAGAGAGAGAGAAGTGCCAGTGTGTTTGACAGAAAGAGAGAGAGAGAGAAGAGCCAGTGTGTTTGACAGAAAGAGAGAGAGAGAAGAGCCAGTGTGTTTGACAGAAAGAGAGAGAGAAGAGCCAGTGTGTTTGACAGAAAGAGAGAGCGAGAGAAGAGCCAGTGTGTTTGACAGAAAGAGAGAGAGAGAAGAGCCAGTGTGTTTGACAGAAAGAGAGAGAGAAGAGCCAGTGTGTTTGACAGAAAGAGAGAGAGAAGAAGAGCCCGTGTGTTTGACAGAAAGAGAGAGAGAGAGAGAAGCGCCAGTGTGTTTGACAGAAAGAGAGAGAAGAGCCAGTGTGTTTGACAGAAAGAGAGAGAGAGAGAAGAGCCAGTGTGTTTGACAGAAAGAGAGAGAGAGAGAAGAGCCAGTGTGTTTGACAGAAAGAGAGAGAGAGAAGAGCCAGTGTGTTTGACAGAGAGAGAGAGAAGAGCCAGTGTGTTTGACAGAAAGAGAGAGAGAAGAGCCAGTGTGTTTGACAGAAAGAGAGAGAGAGAGAAGAGCCAGTGTGTTTGACAGAAGGAGAGAGAGAGAAGAGCCAGTGTGTTTGACAGAAAGAGAGAGAGAGAGAAGAGCCAGTGTGTTTGACAGAAAGAGAGAGAGAAGAAGAGCCAGTGTGTTTGACAGAAAGAGAGAGAGAGAGAGAAGCGCCAGTGTGTTTGACAGAAAGAGAGAGAGAGAGAAGAGCCAGTGTGTTTGATAGAAGGAGAGAGAGAGAAGAGTCAGTGTGTTTGACAGAAAGAGAGAGAGAGAGAAGAGCCAGTGTGTTTGACAGAAAGAGAGAGAGAGAAGAGCCAGTGTGTTTGACAGAAAGAGAGAGAGAGAAGGGCCAGTGTGTTTGACAGAGAGAGAAGAGCCAGTGTGTTTGACAGAAAGAGAGAGAGAAGAGCCAGTGCGTTTGACAGAGAGAGAGAGAAGTGCCAGTGTGTTTGACAGAAAGAGAGATAGAAGAGCCAGTGTGTTTGACAGAAGGAGAGAGAGAAGAGCCAGTGTGTTTGACAGAAGGAGAGAGAGAGAAGAGCCAGTATGTTTGACAGAAAGAGAGAGAGAGAGAAGAGCCAGTGTGTTTGACAGAAAGAGAGAGAGAGAAGAGCCAGTGTGTTTGACAGAGAGAGAGAGAGAAGAGCCAGTGTGTTTGACAGAAAGAGAGAGAGAAGAGCCAGTGTGTTTGGCAGAAAGAGAGAGAGAGGGGCCAGTGTGTTTGACAGAAAGAGAGAGAGAAGAAGAGCCAGTATGTTTGACAGAAAGAGAGAGAGAGGGGCCAGTGTGTTTGACAGAAAGAGAGAGAGAAGAAGGGCCAGTGTGTTTGACAGAAAGAGAGAGAGAGAGAGAAGCGCCAGTGTGTTTGACAGAAAGAGAGAGAGCGAGAAGAAGAGCCAGTGTGTTTGACAGAAAGAGAGAGAGAGAAGAGCCGGTGTGTTTGACAGAAAGAGAGAGAGAGAGAAGGGCCAGTGTGTTTGACAGAAAGAGAGAGAGTGAGAAGAAGAGCCAGTGTGTTTGACAGAAAGAGCGAGAGAAGAAGAGCCAGTGTGTTTGACAGAAAGAGAGAGAGAAGAGCCAGTGTGTTTGACAGAGAGAAAGAGAGAAGTGCCAGTGTGTTTGACAGAAAGAGAGAGAGAGAAGGGCCAGTGTGTTTGACAAAAAGAGAGAGAGAGAAGAGCCAGTGTGTTTGACAGAAAGAGAGAGAGAGAAGGGCCAGTGTGTTTGACAGAAAGAGAGAGAAGAGCCAGTGTGTTTGACAGAGAGAGAGGGAAGAGCCAGTGTGTTTGACAGAAAGAGAGAGAGAGAAGAGCCAGTGTGTTTGACAGAAAGAGAGAGAGAGAAGAGTCAGTGTGTTTGACAGAGAGAGAAGAGCCAGTGTGTTTGACAGAAAGAGAGGGAGAGGGGCCAGTGTGTTTGACAGAAAGAGAGAGAGAAGAAGAGCGCGTGTGTTTGACAGAAAGAGAGAGAGAGAGAGAAGCGCCAGTGTGTTTGACAGAAAGAGAGAGAAGAGCCAGTGTGTTTGACAGAAAGAGAGAGAGAGAGAAGAGCCAGTGTGTTTGACAGAAAGAGAGAGCGAGAGAAGAGCCAGTGTGTTTGACAGAAAGAGAGAGAGAGAAGGGCCAGTGTGTTTGACAGAAAGAGAGAGAGAAGAGCCAGTGTGTTTGACAGAAAGAGAGAGAGAGAGAAGAGCCAGTGTGTTTGACAGAAAGAGAGAGAGAGAGAAGAGCCAGTGTGTTTGACAGAAAGAGAGAGAGAGAAGAGCCAGTGTGTTTGACAGAAAGAGAGAGAGAAGAGCCAGTGTGTTTGACAGAAAGAGAGAGAGAAGAAGAGCCCGTGTGTTTGACAGAAAGAGAGAGAGAGAGAGAAGCGCCAGTGTGTTTGACAGAAAGAGAGAGAAGAGCCAGTGTGTTTGACAGAAAGAGAGAGAGAGAGAAGAGCCAGTGTGTTTGACAGAAAGAGAGAGAGAGAGAAGAGCCAGTGTGTTTGACAGAAAGAGAGAGAGAGAGAAGAGCCAGTGTGTTTGACAGAAAGAGAGAGAGAGAAGAGCCAGTGTGTTTGACAGAGAGAGAGAGAAGAGCCAGTGTGTTTGACAGAAAGAGAGAGAGAGAGAAGAGCCAGTGTGTTTGACAGAAAGAGAGAGAGAAGAGCCAGTGTGTTTGACAGAAAGAGAGAGAGAGAAGAGCCAGTGTGTTTGACAGAAAGAGAGAGAGAGAAGAGCCAGTGTGTTTGACAGAAGGAGAGAGAGAGAAGAGCCAGTGTGTTTGACAGAAAGAGAGAGAGAAGAAGAGCCCGTGTGTTTGACAGAAAGAGAGAGAGAGAGAGAAGCGCCAGTGTGTTTGACAGAAAGAGAGAGAAGAGCCAGTGTGTTTGACAGAAAGAGAGAGAGAGAGAAGAGCCAGTGTGTTTGACAGAAAGAGAGAGAGAGAGAAGAGCCAGTGTGTTTGACAGAAAGAGAGAGAGAGAGAAGAGCCAGTGTGTTTGACAGAAAGAGAGAGAGAGAGAAGAGCCAGTGTGTTTGACAGAGAGAGAGAGAAGAGCCAGTGTGTTTGACAGAAAGAGAGAGAGAGAGAAGTGCCAGTGTGTTTGACAGAAAGAGAGAGAGAGAGAAGAGCCAGTGTGTTTGACAGAAAGAGAGAGAGAGAAGAGCCAGTGTGTTTGACAGAAAGAGAGAGAGAAGAGCCAGTGTGTTTGACAGAAGGAGAGAGAGAGAAGAGCCAGTGTGTTTGACAGAAAGAGAGAGAGAAGAGCCAGTGTGTTTGACAGAAAGAGAGAGCGAGAGAAGAGCCAGTGTGTTTGACAGAAAGAGAGAGAGAGAAGGGCCAGTGTGTTTGACAGAAAGAGAGAGAGAAGAGCCAGTGTGTTTGACAGAAAGAGAGGGAGAGAGAAGAGCCAGTGTGTTTGACAGAAAGATAGAGAGAGAGAAGAGCCAGTGTGTTTGACAGAAAGAGAGAGAGAGAAGAGCCAGTGTGTTTGACAGAAAGAGAGAGAGAAGAGCCAGTGTGTTTGACAGAAAGAGAGAGAGAAGAGCCCGTGTGTTTGACAGAAAGAGAGAGAGAGAGAGAAGCGCCAGTGTGTTTGACAGAAAGAGAGAGAAGAGCCAGTGTGTTTGACAGAAAGAGAGAGAGAGAGAAGAGCCAGTGTGTTTGACAGAAAGAGAGAGAGAGAGAAGAGCCAGTGTGTTTGACAGAAAGAGAGAGAGAGAGAAGAGCCAGTGTGTTTGACAGAAAGAGAGAGAGAGAAGAGCCAGTGTGTTTGACAGAGAGAGAGAGAAGAGCCAGTGTGTTTGACAGAAAGAGAGAGAGAGAGAAGAGCCAGTGTGTTTGACAGAAAGAGAGAGAGAAGAGCCAGTGTGTTTGACAGAAGGAGAGAGAGAGAAGAGCCAGTGTGTTTGACAGAAAGAGAGAGAGAGAGAAGAGCCAGTGTGTTTGACAGAAAGAGAGAGAGAAGAAGAGCCAGTGTGTTTGACAGAAAGAGAGAGAGAGAGAGAGACGCGCCAGTGTGTTTGACAGAAAGAGAGAGAGAGAGAAGAGCCAGTGTGTTTGATAGGAGAGAGAGAGAAGAGCCAGTGTGTTTGACAGAAAGAGAGAGAGAGAGAAGAGCCAGTGTGTTTGACAGAAGGAGAGAGAGAGAAGAGTCAGTGTGTTTGACAGAAAGAGAGAGAGAGAGAAGAGCCAGTGTGTTTGACAGAAAGAGAGAGAGAGAAGAGCCAGTGTGTTTGACAGAAAGAGAGAGAGAGAAGGGCCAGTGTGTTTGACAGAGAGAGAAGAGCCAGTGTGTTTGACAGAAAGAGAGAGAGAAGAGCCAGTGTGTTTGACAGAGAGAGAGAGAAGTGCCAGTGTGTTTGACAGAAAGAGAGAGAGAAGAGCCAGTGTGTTTGACAGAAGGAGAGAGAGAAGAGCCAGTGTGTTTGACAGAAGGAGAGAGAGAGAAGAGCCAGTGTGTTTGACAGAAAGAGAGAGAGAGAGAAGAGCCAGTGTGTTTGACAGAGAGAGAGAGAGAAGAGCCAGTGTGTTTGACAGAAAGAGAGAGAGAAGAGCCAGTGTGTTTGGCAGAAAGAGAGAGAGAGGGGCCAGTGTGTTTGACAGAAAGAGAGAGAGAAGAAGAGCCAGTATGTTTGACAGAAAGAGAGAGAGAGGGGCCAGTGTGTTTGACAGAAAGAGAGAGAGAAGAAGGGCCAGTGTGTTTGACAGAAAGAGAGAGAGAAGAAGGGCCAGTGTGTTTGGGAATGAAGAATGATAGGAAGTAATTTCTCTGAACAGGTGGTGATTCGCCTTTTAGGACCAGATGGTCTTTGTGGTCATTGACCCAATTACCATAGAGTGGTGTAGTTTGCGTAAAGACATTTTGCAGAGCTAGTAGGAACTTGGTTGTGTCCTAAATGGAACCCTATTCCCAATATAGTGCACTACTTTGGAGCAGAGCCCTATGGGATATCTTATAGGCCTGGTCAAAAAAAATGCACTATATAGAGACTAGGGTGCCATTTGGGATGCAGTCCTTCTGTTTTTCCCTTAAAACCACTCAGGAATTCAGAGAAAGTACAACAGCTACTACACAAGCGTTAAATCATTCTACCTGTAGGACCGAGCGAGAGGAGGGGGAATTGGGTTATTTGTGAAACTCTCCATTATAATTAGTATGTTCCTGCTGTAGAAGTGGCGTTAGGTTTGTTATAGTGGTCTACTAGGACCAAAGAAAACACCTCTGTCCATATATCCTTATTGAACTAGTCTTGGCACTTTAGCTACCATTAAATCATTAAAAGTAGCACAAAATAAATCTCTTTAAAGTCATAATTCGTTTTTTTTTTCAGGTTGAAAGTAACTTGTAGAGAAAACTCCAAGCGTATCATACTAAGGTGAATAGACTCCTTCCTGTGAGCACACCATTTACTTGTTCTATTAAACTGTGAATCCAATACAACGTCATGTCACTTCTGAAAGGGTCCTTTAATTACTGTACCTCTGTTGAAGTTATACGTTTTGACAGACAGGCTGGGTTCAGCGACACTGTGACAACCAATCAACTGCCCCGAATAGGATTCCTGGCATTATTATCACTTTTCAGAAGAAGTGCATTGCGGGACTAAATGAAATGAGTGACAGCTCGTTGAGAAGGCAAGCAGGCAGGGCGGATGGAGTACATCTGTAGTGTGGTGCTGAACACGTTCTGGGTATTGTAAAGGAATAATAAAAAGCATTAATTTAATGACAACGTCAATGTTTAGATTTTATTCCACCTGGGAGCTGTGAATGTGTTAATACTAGGGCTGTACATCGTATAACATAGTACTAGTACTAGGACTGTACATCGTATAACATAGTACTAGTACTAGGACTGTACATCGTATAACATAGTACTAGGACTGTACATCCTATAACATAGTACTAGTACTAGGACTGTACATCTGTAGTGTGGTGCTGAACACGTTCTGGGTATTGTAAAGGAATAATAAAAAGCAATCATTTCATGACAACGTCAATGTTTAGATTTTATTCCACCTAGGAGCTGTGAATGTGTTAATACTAGGGCTGTACATCCTATAACATAGTACTAGTACTAGGACTGTACATCGTATAACATAGTACTAGGACTAGGACTGTACATCGTATAACATAGTACTAGGGCTGTACATCGTATAACATAGTACTAGGGCTGTACATCGTATAACATAGTACTAGGGCTGTACATCGTATAACATAGTACTAGTACTAGGACTGTACATCGTATAACATAGTACTAGTACTAGGACTGTACATCGTATAACATAGTACTAGGGCTGTACATCGTATAACATAGTACTAGTACTAGGACTGTACATCTGTAGTGTGGTGCTGAACACGTTCTGGGTATTGTAAAGGAATAATAAAAAGCAATCATTTCATGACAACGTCAATGTTTAGATTTTATTCCACCTGGGAGCTGTGAATGTGTTAATACTAGGGCTGTACATCGTATAACATAGTACTAGGACTGTACATCGTATAACATAGTACTAGGGCTGTACATCGTATAACATAGTACTAGGACTGTACATCGTATAACATAGTACTAGGGCTGTACATCGTATAACATAGTATTAGGGCTGTACATCGTATAACATAGTACTAGGACTGTACATTGTATAACATAGTACTAGGGCTGTACATCGTATAACATAGTACTAGGACTGTACATCGTATAACATAGTACTAGTACTAGGACTGTACATCTGTAGTGTGGTGCTGAACACGTTCTGGGTATTGTAAAGGAATAATAAAAAGCATTAATTTAATGACAACGTCAATGTTTAGATTTTATTCCACCTAGGAGCTGTGAATGTGTTAATACTAGGGCTGTACATCGTATAACATAGTACTAGGACTAGGACTGTACATCGTATAACATAGTACTAGTACTAGGACTGTACATCGTATAACATAGTACTAGGGCTGTACATCGTATAACATAGTACTAGGGCTGTACATCGTATAACATAGTACTAGTACTAGGACTGTACATCGTATAACATAGTACTAGTACTAGGACTGTACATCGTATAACATAGTACTAGTACTAGGACTGTACATCGAATAACATAGTACTAGTACTAGGGCTGTACATCGTATAACATAGTACTAGGACTGTACATCGTATAACATAGTACTAGTACTAGGACTGTACATCGTATAACATAGTACTAGGGCTGTACATCGTATAACATAGTACTAGGGCTGCACATCGTATAACATAGTACTAGGACTGTACATCGTATAACATAGTACTAGGACTGTACATCGTATAACATAGTACTAGGGCTGTACATCGTATAACATAGTACTAGGACTGTACATCGTATAACATAGTACTAGGACTGTACATCGTATAACATAGTACTAGGGCTGTACATCGTATAACATAGTACTAGGGCTGTACATCGTATAACATAGTACTAGGACTGTACATCGTATAACATAGTACTAGGACTGTACATCGTATAACATAGTACTAGGGCTGTACATCGTATAACATAGTACTAGGGCTGTACATCGTATAACATAGTACTAGGACTGTACATCGTATAACATAGTACTAGGGCTGTACATCGTATAACATAGTACTAGTACTAGGGCTGTACATCGTATAACATAGTACTAGTACTAGGACTGTACATCTGTAGTGTGGTGCTGAACACGTTCTGGGTATTGTAAAGGAATAATAAAAAGTATTCATTTAATGACAACGTCAATGTTTAGATTTTATTCCACCTAGGAGCTGTGAATGTGTTAATACTAGGGCTGTACATCGTATAACATAGTACTAGTACTAGGACTGTACATCGTATAACATAGTACTAGTACTAGGACTGTACATCTGTAGTGTGGTGCTGAACACGTTCTGGGTATTGTAAAGGAATAATAAAAAGCATTAATTTCATGACGACGTCAATGTTTAGATTTTATTCCACCTAGGAGCTGTGAATGTGTTAATACTAGGGCTGTACATCGTATAACATAGTACTAGTACTAGGACTGTACATCGTATAACACATTACTAGGGCTGTACATCGTATAACATAGTACTAGTACTAGGACTGTACATCGTATAACATAGTACTAGGACTGTACATCGTATAACATAGTACTAGTACTAGGACTGTACATCTGTAGTGTGGTGCTGAACACGTTCTGGGTATTGTAAAGGAATAATAAAAAGCATTAATTTCATGACGATGTCAATGTTTAGATTTTATTCCACCTGGGAGCTGTGAATGTGTTAATACTAGGGCTGTACAACGTATAACATAGTACTAGTACTAGGACTGTACATCGTATAACATAGTACTAGGGCTGTACATCGTATAACATAGTACTAGGGCTGTACATCGTATAACATAGTACTAGTACTAGGACTGTACATCGTATAACATAGTACTAGGGCTGTACATCGTATAACATAGTACTAGGACTGTACATCGTATAACATAGTACAAGGACTGTACATCGTATAACATAGTACTAGGGCTGTACATCGTATAACATAGTACTAGTACTAGGACTGTACATCCTATAACATAGTACTAGTACTAGGACTGTACATCGTATAACATAGTACTAGGGCTGTACATCGTATAACATAGTACTAGGACTGTACATCGTATAACATAGTACTAGGACTGTACATCGTATAACATAGTACTAGTACTAGGACTGTACATCTGTAGTGTGGTGCTGAACACGTTCTGGGTATTGTAAAGGAATAATAAAAAGCATTAATTTCATGACAACGTCAATGTTTAGATTTTATTCCACCTAGGAGCTGTGAATGTGTTAATACTAGGGCTGTACATCGTATAACATAGTACTAGGGCTGTACATCCTATAACATAGTACTAGTACTAGGGCTGTACATCGTATAACATAGTACTAGTACTAGGACTGTACATCGTATAACATAGTACTAGTACTAGGGCTGTACATCGTATAACATAGTACTAGGACTGTACATCGTATAACATAGTACTAGTACTAGGACTGTACATCTGTAGTGTGGTGCTGAACACGTTCTGGGTATTGTAAAGGAATAATAAAAAGCAATAATTTCATGACAACGTCAATGTTTAGATTTTATTCCACCTGGGAGCTGTGAATGTGTTAATACTAGGGCTGTACATCGTATAACATAGTACTAGGACTGTACATCGTATAACATAGTACTAGGGCTGTACATCGTATAACATAGTACTAGTACTAGGGCTGTACATCGTATCATAGTACTAGGGCTGTACATCGTATAACATAGTACTAGTACTAGGACTGTACATCGTATAACATAGTACTAGTACTAGGACTGTACATCTGTAGTGTGGTGCTGAACACGTTCTGGGTATTGTAAAGGAATAATAAAAAGCAATCATTTCATGACAACGTCAATGTTTAGATTTTATTCCACCTGGGAGCTGTGAATGTGTTAATACTAGGGCTGTACATCGTATAACATAGTACTAGGACTGTACATCGTATAACATAGTACTAGGGCTGTACATCGTATAACATAGTACTAGTACTAGGGCTGTACATCGTATAACATAGTACTAGGGCTGTACATCGTATAACATAGTACTAGGGCTGTACATCGTATAACATAGTACTAGGGCTGTACATCGTATAACATAGTACTAGGACTGTACATCGTATAACATAATACTAGGGCTGTACATCGTATAACATAGTACTAGTACTAGGGCTGTACATCGTATAACATAGTACTAGGGCTGTACATCGTATAACATAGTACTAGGGCTGTACATCGTATAACATAGTACTAGGGCTGTACATCGTATAACATAGTACTAGGACTGTACATCGTATAACATAGTACTAGGGCTGTACATCGTATAACATAGTACTATTACTAGGGCTGTACATCGTATAACATAGTACTAGGGCTGTACATCGTATAACATAGTACTAGTACTAGGGCTGTACATCGTATAACATAGTACTAGGGCTGTACATCGTATAACATAGTACTAGGGCTGTACATCGTATAACATAGTACTAGGGCTGTACATCGTATAACATAGTACTAGGACTGTACATCGTATAACATAATACTAGGGCTGTACATCGTATAACATAGTACTAGTACTAGGGCTGTACATCGTATAACATAGTACTAGGGCTGTACATCGTATAACATAGTACTAGGGCTGTACATCGTATAACATAGTACTAGGGCTGTACATCGTATAACATAGTACTAGGACTGTACATCGTATAACATAGTACTAGGGCTGTACATCGTATAACATAGTACTATTACTAGGGCTGTACATCGTATAACATAGTACTAGGGCTGTACATCGTATAACATAGTACTAGGGCTGTACATCGTATAACATAGTACTAGGACTGTACATCGTATAACATAGTACTAGGGCTGTACATCGTATAACATAGTACTAGTACTAGGACTGTACATCCTATAACATAGTACTAGTACTAGGACTGTACATCGTATAACATAGTACTAGGGCTGTACATCGTATAACATAGTACTAGGGCTGTACATCGTATAACATAGTACTAGTACTAGGGCTGTACATCGTATAACATAGTACTAGTACTAGGACTGTACATCGTATAACATAGTACTAGTACTAGGGCTGTACATCGTATAACATAGTACTAGTACTAGGACTGTACATCGTATAACATAGTACTAGTACTAGGGCTGTACATAGTATAACATAGTACTAGTACTAGGGCTGTACATCGTATAACATAGTACTAGGACTAGGGCTGTACATCGCATAACATAGTACTAGTACTAGGACTGTACATCCTATAACATAGTACTAGTACTAGGACTGTACATCTGTAGTGTGGTGCTGAACACGTTCTGGGTATTGTAAAGGAATAATAAAAAGCAATCATTTCATGACAACGTCAATGTTTAGATTTTATTCCACCTAGGAGCTGTGAATGTGTTAATACTAGGGCTGTACATCGTATAACATAGTACTAGGACTGTACATCGTATAACATAGTACTAGGGCTGTACATCGTATAACATAGTACTAGGGCTGTACATCGTATAACATAGTACTAGTACTAGGGCTGTACATCGTATAACATAGTACTAGTACTAGGACTGTACATCGTATAACATAGTACTAGTTCTAGGACTGTACATCGTATAACATAGTACTAGTACTAGGACTGTACATCGTATAACATAGTACTAGGGCTGTACATCGTATAACATAGTACTAGTACTAGGACTGTACATCGTATAACATAGTACTAGGGCTGTACATCGTATAACATAGTACTAGTACTAGGACTGTACATCGTATAACAGTACTAGGGCTGTACATCGTATAACATAGTACTAGGGCTGTACATCGTATAACATAGTACTAGTACTAGGACTGTACATCGTATAACATAGTACTAGGACTGTACATCGTATAACATAGTACTAGTACTAGGACTGTACATCGTATAACATAGTACTAGGGCTGTACATCGTATAACATAGTACTAGTACTAGGACTGTACATCGTATAACATAGTACTAGGACTGTACATCGTATAACATAGTACTAGTACTAGGACTGTACATCGTATAACATAGTACTAGGGCTGTACATCGTATAACATAGTACTAGGGCTGTACATCGTATAACATAGTACTAGGACTGTACATCGTATAACATAGTACTAGTACTAGGACTGTACATCGTATAACATAGTACTAGTACTAGGACTGTACATCGTATAACATAGTACTAGGACTGTACATCGTATAACATAGTACTAGTACTAGGACTGTACATCTGTAGTGTGGTGCTGAACACGTTCTGGGTATTGTAAAGGAATAATAAAAAGCATTAATTTCATGACGACGTCAATGTTTAGATTTTATTCCACCTAGGAGCTGTGAATGTGTTAATACTAGGGCTGTACATCGTATAACATAGTACTAGTACTAGGACTGTACATCGTATAACACAGTACTAGGGCTGTACATCGTATAACATAGTACTAGTACTAGGACTGTACATCGTATAACATAGTACTAGGACTGTACATCGTATAACATAGTACTAGTACTAGGACTGTACATCTGTAGTGTGGTGCTGAACACGTTCTGGGTATTGTAAAGGAATAATAAAAAGCATTCATTTCATGACGACGTCAATGTTTAGATTTTATTCCACCTGGGAGCTGTGAATGTGTTAATACTAGGGCTGTACAACGTATAACATAGTACTAGTACTAGGACTGTACATCGTAAAACATAGTACTAGGGCTGTACATCGTATAACATAGTACTAGGGCTGTACATCGTATAACATAGTACTAGTACTAGGACTGTACATCGTATAACATAGTACTAGGGCTGTACATCGTATAACATAGTACTAGGACTGTACATCGTATAACATAGTACTAGGACTGTACATCGTATAACATAGTACTAGGGCTGTACATCGTATAACATAGTACTAGTACTAGGACTGTACATCCTATAACATAGTACTAGTACTAGGACTGTACATCGTATAACATAGTACTAGGGCTGTACATCGTATAACATAGTACTAGGACTGTACATCGTATAACATAGTACTAGGACTGTACATTGTATAACATAGTACTAGTACTAGGACTGTACATCTGTAGTGTGGTGCTGAACACATTCTGGGTATTGTAAAGGAATAATAAAAAGCATTAATTTCATGACAACGTCAATGTTTAGATTTTATTCCACCTAGGAGCTGTGAATGTGTTAATACTAGGGCTGTACATCGTATAACATAGTACTAGGACTGTACATCGTATAACATAGTACTAGGACTGTACATCGTATAACATAGTACTAGTACTAGGACTGTACATCTGTAGTGTGGTGCTGAACACGTTCTGGGTATTGTAAAGGAATAATAAAAAGCATTAATTTCATGACAACGTCAATGTTTAGATTTTATTCCACCTAGGAGCTGTGAATGTGTTAATACTAGGGCTGTACATCGTATAACATAGTACTAGGGCTGTACATCCTATAACATAGTACTAGTACTAGGGCTGTACATCGTATAACATAGTACTAGTACTAGGACTGTACATCTGTAGTGTGGTGCTGAACACGTTCTGGGTATTGTAAAGGAATAATAAAAAGCATTCATTTCATGACAACGTCAATGTTTAGATTTTATTCCACCTGGGAGCTGTGAATGTGTTAATACTAGGGCTGTACATCGTATAACATAGTACTAGGACTGTACATCGTATAACATAGTACTAGGACTGTACATCGTATAACATAGTACTAGGGCTGTACATCGTATAACATAGTACTAGTACTAGGGCTGTACATCGTATAACATAGTACTAGGGCTGTACATCGTATAACATAGTACTAGGGCTGTACATCGTATAACATAGTACTAGGGCTGTACATCGTATAACATAGTACTAGTACTAGGACTGTACATCGTATAACATAGTACTAGTACTAGGGCTGTACATCGTATAACATAGTACTAGTACTAGGACTGTACATCGTATAACATAGTACTAGGACTGTACATCGTATAACATAGTACTAGGACTGTACATCGTATAACATAGTACTAGGACTGTACATCGTATAACATAGTACTAGTACTAGGGCTGTACATCGTATAACATAGTACTAGTGCTAGGACTGTACATCGTATAACATAGTACTAGGACTAGGGCTGTACATCGTATAACATAGTACTAGTACTAGGACTGTACATCTGTAGTGTGGTGCTGAACACGTTCTGGGTATTGTAAAGGAATAATAAAAAGCAATCATTTCATGACAACGTCAATGTTTCGATTTTATTCCACCTAGGAGCTGTGAATGTGTTAATACTAGGGCTGTACATCGTATAACATAGTACTAGTACTAGGGCTGTACATCGTATAACATAGTACTAGTACTAGGACTGTACATCGTATAACATAGTACTAGGACTGTACATCGTATAACATATTACTAGGACTGTACATCCTATAACATAGTACTAGGACTGTACATCGTATAACATAGTACTAGGACTGTACATCGTATAACATAGTACTAGGACTGTACATCGTATAACATAGTACTAGGACTGTACATCCTATAACATAGTACTAGTACTAGGACTGTACATCTGTAGTGTGGTGCTGAACACGTTCTGGGTATTGTAAAGGAATAATAAAAAGCATTAATTTCATGACAACGTCAATGCTTAGATTTTATTCCACCTAGGAGCTGTGAATGTGTTAATACTAGGGCTGTACATCGTATAACATAGTACTAGTACTAGGACTGTACATCGTATAACATAGTACTAGGGCTGTACATCGTATAACATAGTACTAGTACTAGGACTGTACATCGTATAACATAGTACTAGTACTAGGACTGTACATCTGTAGTGTGGTGCTGAACACGTTCTGGGTATTGTAAAGGAATAATAAAAAGCATTAATTTAATGACAACGTCAATGTTTAGATTTTATTCCACCTAGGAGCTGTGAATGTGTTAATACTAGGGCTGTACATCGTATAACATAGTACTAGGACTGTACATCGTATAACATAGTACTAGGACTGTACATCGTATAACATAGTACTAGGGCTGTACATCGTATAACATAGTACTAGTACTAGGGCTGTACATCGTATAACATAGTACTAGGACTGTATATCGTATAACATAGTACTAGTACTAGGACTGTACATCTGTAGTGTGGTGCTGAACACGTTCTGGGTATTGTAAAGGAATAATAAAAAGCATTAATTTAATGACAACGTCAATGTTTAGATTTTATTCCACCTAGGAGCTGTGAATGTGTTAATACTAGGGCTGTACATCGTATAACATAGTACTAGGGCTGTACATCGTATAACATAGTACTAGGACTGTACATCGTATAACATAGTACTAGGGCTGTACATCGTATAACATAGTACTAGTACTAGGGCTGTACATCGTATAACATAGTACTAGGGCTGTACATCGTATAACATAGTACTAGGGCTGTACATCGTATAACATAGTACTAGGGCTGTACATCGTATAACATAGTACTAGGGCTGTACATCGTATAACATAGTACTAGGGCTGTACATCGTATAACATAGTACTAGGGCTGTACATCGTATAACATAGTACTAGGACTGTACATCATATAACATAGTACTAGGGCTGTACATCGTATAACATAGTACTAGTACTAGGGCTGTACATCGTATAACATAGTACTAGGGCTGTACATCGTATAACATAGTACTAGGGCTGTACATCGTATAACATAGTACTAGGGCTGTACATCGTATAACATAGTACTAGGACTGTACATCGTATAACATAGTACTAGGGCTGTACATCGTATAACATAGTACTATTACTAGGGCTGTACATCGTATAACATAGTACTAGGGCTGTACATCGTATAACATAGTACTAGGACTGTACATCGTATAACATAGTACTAGGGCTGTACATCGTATAACATAGTACCAGGGCTGTACATCGTATAACATAGTACCAGGGCTGTACATCGTATAACATAGTACTAGGGCTGTACATCGTATAACATAGTACTAGGGCTGTACATCGTATAACATAGTACCAGGGCTGTACATCGTATAACATAGTACTAGGGCTGTACATCGTATAACATAGTACTAGGGCTATACATCCTATAACATAGTACTAGGGCTGTACATCGTATAACATAGTACTAGGGCTGTACATCGTATAACATAGCACTAGGGCTGTACATCGTATAACATAGTACTAGGGCTGTAAATCCTATAATATAATACTAGGGCTGTAAATCCTATAATATCATACAAGGCCATTAGGAAAAAGTGATTTCCTTTCAAGGAAGCTGCCTTCTTATAATACCAGGATGGATGTGTTTAATCTTCTGAAGAACCCTGGATAACCACAGCTGTTTCATCACTGTGAACGGGATTAGGATCCTCCATCCAACTTTCACCACAGTGCTGGATTTATACTGTCTCTTCTCTTGAAGTAACACAACCACAAGGTAATTCCCAATCCCCCCCCCCCCCCCCCCAACGTTTTCCTTGTAAGGTCATAACAATTAACCCACAGTTCTCATTATGATTCTGTTTAAATGCTCTAGAGTCTAAGTAGTATTGGAGCTTCTGTATAAATCTCTGTAAAAGCTCAATTGCCAATAACTACATCAGGGGCGCATTAAAAGGTTATGATGATGATTTCTGTTCCCTCTTTCTATAAAAGGTCATCATTCTGCTATTGCTAGCACACATTCATCTATTGTATGTACATGTACATGAGTCTTCAAGAAGTGGCTATGCTTCTCTACTTCATTTGAGCTGTACAGTAATTCAGTTCCATATGACCCATTAGTCCCCCTGTTTAACGCTCAGTCAAGGTAATACTGTAAAACCTGAATGAGTCGGCTGTCGGTTAAAAGGCATTCTTAGAAGTGGACTTCCAATGGGAATTAAGCATCAGTGAATTTTATGCATTTATTGAAGTGAAGAGCTTCTGTAACTTAGTGCCACGGTCTAGTAAAAATCACATTATGGATGGATGGATGGATGAAGAAAAATAAAATGATATCCTTGATGAAAGAGGGTATGAAATGTGTTTGATATCCAGTGGTATTCTAAGGTTTTCTTCCCGAGGAGTAATGACAACACATAAACTCAGGAGGATGCCCACAAAATCCCTTAAAGCATTAAAAACACACTACATTAATAGGGCTTATGGTTTTACTACCAAAGATAAATGTCTCTATTTCTCCATTCATATTATGCTGCCTTTCGCAATAGAAGATAGAGTGCATTCAGGAAGCATTCAGACCCCTTCACTTTTTTCACATTTTCAATCCTAAATCATTAAAAAATGTTAAATCCTCATCAATCTAAACACAATACCCCATAATGACAAAGCAAAAACAGGTTTTTAGAAATGTTTGCACATTTACTACAACTAAACAACAGAAATACCTTATTTACATAAGTATTCAGACCCTTTGCTATGAGACTGGAAATTGAGCTCAGGTGCATCTTGTTTCCATTGATCATCCTCTAGATGTTTTACAACTTGATTGGAGTCCGACTGTGGTAAATTCAATAGATTGGACATGATTTAGAAAGGCACAAAACTGAGCTCAGGTGCATCTTGTTTCCATTAATCATCCTTGAGATGTTTCTACAACTTGATTGGAGTCCACCTGTGGTAAATTCAATTGATCGGACATGATTTGGAAAGACACACACCTGTCTATATAAGGTCCCACAGTTGACAGTGCATGTCAGAGCAAAAACCAAGCCATGAGGTCAAAGGAATTGTCCGTAGAACTCCGAGACAGGATTGTGTCGAGGCACAGATCTGGGGGAAGTACTGAGTAAAGGGTCTGAATACTTATGCAATTGATAGTTTATTTATTTTTTTACATTTGCAAACATTTCTAAATAACATGCTTTTTTTGTCATTATGGGGTATTGTGTGTGTAGATTGATGAAAAAAAAACAATTTAATCAATTTTAGAATAAGGCTGTAACGTGACACAGCAGGGGAAGAAGTAAAGGGGTCTGAATACTTTCCGAACACACTGTATAGGTCAAAGCAACAGCCAGCGTTCTCTTTCAGATGCTAACAACGGACTTCAAAGATTCTTAAATGTTTAGCTACCACTGCCAACACATTGTCAGACAGTCAACATGGTCAGAGGTAGTGTTGTTTTTTAGCAGGATCACATTAGTGGAAACGGAGGGTGTTCTCAGGGCAGGCCTGGTTGTAGCTAGATATGTTCCAGTCACGTTATTTTTGTTTTTAATGCGTTTTAGCTAACCCTATCCCAAACCCTGTTCCTAACCTGAACCTCATTCTCCTAACCTGTTACGAAAAGTCCCTTCTGCTAGTGAAAACTGGCAGACCTGCCCCGAGAACAGCGTGGGTTCTGAGTAACGCGATACTTGTGAAGGGCTCGTTAGCAACCTTCACCACAGAATCTAGCTTTGCTTTCAATGTCTAATTTTGTAGATGGTGAAAACCATTGTCACCACTGTCAATACATGATCACACACCAAACATTCAGCTAGTTAGAAATAAGGCCAATTATGAACGTTGGAGCACTAACAAATATTAATTAGCCTGTTGAAGAGTGTCATAATTATCTCTAATGGATTTAACAGAGGAGAACGCTCATGTTGTCACTTAGAGGGGTGTGTGTGTGTGTGTGTGTGTGTGACAGACAGACAGTCAGAGGGGAAGAAAGAAGGAGAATGCCACAGGACAATGTTTCAGTTCACACAGGGAGTGGATGTAAAGTTACAGGCACCAGGGTAACCTTTAACCCTGTGATTCTACTGCATATTGGGGTTTAATGCTCTGCTGAGCGTTGGACCTAAGCCTCATATCAGCCCTGGGGAAGAGTCCACTTGTTTTAAAGAGAATGCAAACATACCTATAGGCTCCTTATATTCCAAACTATACCTTGAAGCCAGTTCCACTGCTAACCCTAATCAGGGACTGATTGAGATCTGGGACACCAGGCGGGTGCTATTAATGATCAGGCAGAACATAATGGCTATAGGCTATTATCTATCCCCATCATCAGTTATACACACCTGCAGTTCATGCAGTACACAATACATGGTGTTACTAGGGTGACTCTGCTTTGTCTAAATGGATGTTGAACATTCCTATACCAGTAGACTATAGGGTTCTATCTCCTGATTCAGTGATTATTCTATAGATTATATATATGCTACTGTCTATCTCCTACATCACTGATTATCCTATAGATTCCATAGGCTACTGTCTATCTCCTACATCACTGATGATCCTATAGATTCCATAGGCTACTGTCTATCTCCTACATCACTGATTATTCTATAGATTCCATATGCTACTGTCTATCTCCTACATCACCGTTGATCCTATAGATTCCATAGGCTACTGTCTATCTCCTACATCACTGATGATCCTATAGACAGTAGCATATGGAATCTATCTCCTACATCACTGATGATCCTATAGATTCCATATGCTACTGTCTATCTCCTACATCACTGATGATCCTATAGATTCCATAGGCTACTGTCTATCTCCTACATCACTGATTATTCTATAGATTCCATATGCTACTGTCTATCTCCTACATCACTGATGATCCTATAGACAGTAGCATATGGAATCTATCTCCTACATCACTGATGATCCTATAGATTCCATATGCTACTGTCTATCTCCTACATCACTGATGATCCTATAGATTCCATATGCTACTGTCTATCTCCTACATCACTGATGATCCTATAGATTCCATATGCTACTGTCTATCTCCTACATCACTGATGATCCTATAGATTCCATATGCTACTGTCTATCTCCTACATCACTGATTATTATTTTGATTCCATAGGCTACTGTCTATCTCCTACATCACTGATGATCCTATAGATTCCATATGCTACTGTCTATCTCCTACATCACTGATGATCCTATAGATTCCATCTGCTACTGTCTATCTCCTACATCACTGATGATCCTATAGACAGTAGCATATGGAATCTATCTCCTACATCACTGATGATCCTATAGATTCCATATGCTACTGTCTATCTCCTACATCACCGTTGATCCTATAGATTCCATAGGCTACTGTCTATCTCCTACATCACTGATGATCCTATAGACAGTAGCATATGGAATCTATCTCCTACATCACTGATGATCCTATAGATTCCATCTGCTACTGTCTATCTCCTACATCACTGATTATTATTTTGATTCCATAGGCTACTGTCTATCTCCTACATCACTGATGATCCTATAGATTCCATAGGCTACTGTCTATCTCCTACATCACTGATGATCCTATAGATTCCATCTGCTAGTGTCTATCTCCTACGTCACTGATGATCCTATAGATTCCATCTGCTACTGTCTGTCTCCTACATCACTGATGATCCTATAGATTCCATAGGCTACTGTATCTCCAACATCACTAGTAGGCCACATGGAAATGTCCTTAAAGTAACTGTCCAGTGTTTCCAGATTTAACTATTACCTATAATTAATTACAAAATGAGTGAACTACTTTTCCTTATTTAGTATGTTAAAAAGCATATTTTCTGTTTTGCAATGGTGTGGGCGTACCCCAACAACAACATGGTGTGGGCGTACCCCAACAACAACATGGTGTGGATCTATACACCATTCAATAAAATAAAATAAAAAGACAAGTAAACAGCTGATTGGCCAGCTCAGACAATTTGACGTCTCTGCCAAAAACATGACGTGATCTTCTCTGAGGAGATGGCAAGCATTTTCTAAATGGTCTGTTTGAGATCATAGTTGGAGGGATTTTTGAACTATTTTCTTCTTCACTTTTCTGCTTTGTCCACTAATACGAGTCAACAACATAATGATCTTTTAGAGGTAGACTCAGCAATACAACATACATACAGGAAGTCAACAACATAATGATCTTTTAGAGGTAGACTCAGATATACAACATACATACAGGAAGTCAACAACATAATGATCTTTTAGAGGTAGACTCAGATATACAACATACATACAGGAAGTCAACAACATAATGATCTTTTAGAGGTAGACTCAGCAATACAACATACATACAGGAAGTCAACAACATAATGATCTTTTAGAGGTAGACTCAGATATACACCATACATACAGGAAGTCAACAACATAATGATCTTTTAGAGGTAGACTCAGCAATACAACATACATACAGGAAGTCAACAACATAATGATCTTTAAGAGGTAGACTCAGATATACAACATACATACAGGAAGTCAACAACATAATGATCTTTTAGAGGTAGACTCAGATATACAACATACATACAGAAAGTCAACAACATAATGATCTTTTAGAGGTAGACTCAGCAATACAACATACATACAGGAAGTCAACAACATAATGATCTTTTAGAGGTAGACTCAGCAATACAACATACATACAGGAAGTCAACAACATAATGATCTTTTAGAGGTAGACTCAGCAATACAACATACATACAGGAAGTCAACAACATAATGATCTTTTAGAGGTAGACTCAGCAATACAACATACATACAGGAAGTCAACAACATAATGATCTTTTAGAGGTAGACTCAGATATACAACATACATACAGGAAGTCAACAACATAATGATCTTTTAGAGGTAGACTCAGATATACAACATACATACAGAAAGTCAACAACATAATGATCTTTTAGAGGTAGACTCAGATATACAACATACATACAGAAAGTCAACAACATAATGATCTTTTAGAGGTAGACTCAGCAATACAACATACATACAGAAAGTAAACAACATAATGATATTTTAGAGGTAGACTCAGCAATACAACATACATACAGAAAGTAAACAGCATAGTGGGTCAGTTTCTGCAACCACCAAGAAAGCGCATGGCTCAACTTCTTCTCTGTTTTGGCGCCCTGGTTACCAGGCTGCGAAGAGTGAACCCGTGAACATGTGCAGATACTGTGTGTGACCGTGTGAGAGTGAAGTCTTGGATATCACTCATCTCACTATCTGCCGTGCTGCTCCTGGCAGTGTCAGTCTACCTTTTTAAAATGAGATTTTCACTGAACAGTTACTTTAAAGCTTACAGTCCTCAATTGAAACAATAACAAGCGCTCCACCCCGTTTCTATTTTGGTAAGCAACTGAGGGATGGGCCTGAATAATAAAACATTTAAAACATGTATTTAACATTATATTACTTTACAAGTAAGTTAAGAACACATTCTTACTTACAATGGCTGCCTACCTGGGAACAGTGGGTTAAGAACACATTCTTACTTACAATGGCTGCCTACCTGGGAACAGTGGGTTAAGAACACATTCTTACTTACAATGGCTGCCTACCTGGGAACAGTGGGTTAACTGCCTTGTTCAGGGGCAGAACAACAGGTTTTTACGTTGTCAGCTCAGGGATTCGATCCAGCAACCTTTTGGTTACTAGCGCAACTCTCTAACCACCGCCCCAGAAAAGTAACCTTTCAAATTTGTAGACAGAACTATGGATGCAAGGACTGACCATCCTTGATATCAAAATTATACTTTTAAATATATTTTGACACAATAAAGTGTTTGTTTATTTTGTTTACACATTTAACACGCTTATATGTTGGGTTCTGAAGTGGTATGACAGCTGATCTAACCTCATGAGGCATTTATAAGTTAAATTCTTCAAAAATCTATGGGTGTATACAGCATGATTAATTTATGAGTTCTGTTCTTCTAGAATCTATGGATATATACAATATCATGAATTTATAAGTACAAAAATGAATGTAGCAATTAAAGATTTTAGCTTGGACACATTCTAGAAATGTCAAAAACATACATTATTTGGATATTTTCTCCAAAAGTTATTATAACCATTATGGCCCAGGGCATGTCCTTATACTAATGTAGGCTGCAGTCAGTGGCCGTCAGTGTCTTATTCACACATTAGCCAGAGGATTTAGGAGGTCCAGCAGTTCACTGAGCTAAGCTAGTGTCCCATCCTGCTTCCCTTACAGCTGTCCCGAGCCTGTTGTATTTAACACAGCGCTCCAACAGCTGCAGAGAGAGGTGGATTGTATTACCCGATAATTGGCAAGCTACAAGTCCCAGATCCACAGTAACCCTGTTTCACTGTGTTGGGGCCTTGTTCTGCTAGCTGCTTCAACATGGTCTCATTAGAAGATTAAAAAAGTGGCATTTAACCATTGTAGTTCTACGTCAACCAAATAAACTTTTGATTATTTTACATCATTTTAACACATTCTCATTTACAGCAAAGACCTGGGGAATAGTTACAAGGGAGAGGAGGGAGGATGAATGAGCCAATTGGAAGCTGGGGATGATTAGGTGGCCAGATTGGGAATTTAGCCAGGACACCAGAGTTAACACCCCTACTGTTACGTTCCATGGGATATTTAGTGACCACAGAGAGTCAGGACACCCGTTTAACGTCCCATCAGGAAGACAGAAACCTACACAGGGCAATGTCCCTAATCACTGCCCTGGGACATTTTATTTGATTTTTTAGACCAGAGTGCCTCCTACTGGCCCTCCGACACCACTTCCAGCAGCATCTGGTCTCCCATCCAGGGACTGACCCTGCTTCAGCAGTGGGATACAGGGTGGAATGCTGTATCATTATGACAATTAGTCCAATTAAGGAACTATTGCAACAAACTAAGCTTAATCAAGGCCTATTCATGTTGTCCCAATCATACCACCATTCCTTGGCTGCAACATTCAGGAAAATATTATAGCCATGTCTGTGACGTGTTCAGGGAACTTTGAGAAACAGTTCAATTTTAACCATACTTACTTGCCATAGACGTGGGAGAGACAAGCTGCTACTAAAAGAACAGCCACTGACTGTACAGCCAATTAGAGACCAGCCACTGACTGTACAGCCAATTAGAGACCAGCCACTGACTGTACAGCCAATTAGAGACCAGCCACTGACTGTACAGCCAATTATAGACCAGCCACTGACTGTACAGCCAATTATAGACCAGCCACTGACTGTACATCCAATAAGACAAGCAGTCACTAACTAAATGACCAATAAGGGATCAGCAGCTACTGACTGTATCATGTTTCCCTTTACAGGGAGAGACCAGGAAAGACGGGTTCCCTGGAAACTCAAGCCAGAAGGTACAGTATGTTACCATGGAAATATTTTATATTTATACAATACTGTATATGAGATATTTCACAACTTACATATGTGTTTGAACATGATAAACTCTTTAAACATAACAGAGAGTCAGAGAGTGCCCTGTCAGCTGGGTCTGTACATGGTCTAGCACCTTCAGTTCACCAGGACCACTCTAAAGCATCATCACCCTCTAAACCCTCCTCTAGAGCCCTTAGAAGTTGAAGTTGAAGAATACACACACGCACGCACGCACGCACACACACACACACACACACACACACACACACACACACACACACACACACACACACACACACACACACACACACACACACACACACAGGGACATATTTGTCTATGAAACTCGATCCAATCTAATGACATAACACTTAAAAGGCGCGGCCCACCCAAACATTTTCCTATACTTGATAAGGTTTGAGAATTGGCTAAAGCTGGTCTGCGTTACTCAACACTGCACATGACATGGAAAGTCTATATCAAGTGTCATAACATTCATATTGAGATTGATGGTGGTGTGACTTGGCCTATTCTGCCTGTGTGGTTCGTGTGGTTTCCACCCGAACAGTATTAGCTACCGCAGAGTACTGTTTTGCTGTTTTAGAGATGTCTTAAGGCCTTCCCTTTTACTGTGTGTGTGTGTGTGTGTGTGTGTGCGCTTTCGTGTGTGTGCGTGTGCATGCCTAATCCTAATTGTGCATGTGTGTGTTCTATTTCTACCTCAGGGTGACCAGGGTGTTTCTGGCTCACCAGGTCTGGATGGTATTCCTGGACAGAAGGTGAGTCAGACTGTTGGCTTGTTTGGACTGTCCATGATCTGTAAGATATAAGGTTTCTGTTTTAAACCACTAAACTCTTATTCTCCCACTACATATAATCTGTGAGAGAGTTTTCTATGTCCTGGAGTGCTGTTGGACTAAGGTTCAACTAAAGTAGCATAATACTATCCCCTTCATCAGCTATCATGATAATACCATCCCCTTCATCAGCTATCATGATAATTCTATCCCCTTCATCAGCTATCATGATAATACTATCCCCTTCATCAGCTATCATGATAATAATACTATCCTCTTCATCAGACTATTCCCTTCATCAGCTATCATGATAATACTATCCCCTTCATCAGCTATCATGATAATTCTATCCCCTTCATCAGCTATTATGATAATAACAATATCCCCTTCATCAGCTATCATGATAATACTATCCCCTTCATCAGCTATCATGATAATAATACTATCCTCTTCATCAGACTATTCCCTTCATCAGCTATCATGATAATACTATCCCCTTCATCAGCTATCATGATAATACTATCCCCTTCATCAGCTATCATGATAATACTATCCCCTTCATCAGCTATCATGATAATACTATCCCCTTCATCAGCTATTATGATACTAATATCCCCTTCATCAGCTATCATGATAATACTATCCCCTTCATCAACTATCATGATAATACTATCCCCTTCATCAGCTATCATGATAATTATATCCCCTTCATCAGCTATCATGATAATTATATCCCCTTCATCAGCTATCATGATAATACTATCCCCTTCATCAGCTATCATGATAATACTATCCCCTTCATCAGCTATTATGATAATAATATCCCCTTCATCAGCTTTCATGATAATACTATCCCCTTCATCAGCTATCATGTTAATATTATCTCCTTCATCAGCTATCATGATAATACCATCTCCTTCATCAGCTATCATGATAATACTATCTCCTTCATCAGCTATTATGCTAAAATAATCTAATTCATCACCTATTATGACAATACTATCCCCTTCATCAGCTACCATAATAACACTATCGCCTTCATCAGCTATTATTATAATATCAATGTCCCCTTCATCAGCTATTATGAGTTGGTGGTGGTGTTACTGGTGATGGTGGTGGTTATGGTGGGGGTGATTGTGGTTATTGTGGGGGTGATGGTTATGGTGGGGGTGATGGTGGTGGTGTTAGTGGTTATGGTGCGGGTGATGGTGGTGGTGTTAGTGGTGATGGTGGGGATGGTGGTGGTGTTAGTGGTGATGGTGGTGGTGGTGATGGTGGTGGTGGTGGTGGTGGTGATTACGGCGGTTACGGTGGTGGTTATGGTGGTGGTGGTGGTGGTGGTGGTTATGGTGGTGGTGATGGTGGTGGTGTTAGTGGTTATGGTGGGGGTGATGGTGGTGGTGTTAGTGGGGATGGTGGTGGTTATGGTGGTGGTGTTAGTGGTGATGGTGGTGGTGATGGTGGTGGTGATTACGGTGGTTACGGTGGTGGTTATGGTGGTGATGGTGGTGGTGTTAGTGGTTATGGTGGGGGTGATGGTGGTGGTGTTAGTGGGGATGGTGGTGGTTATGGTGGTGGTGTTAGTGGTGGTGGTGGTGATGATTACGGTGGTTACGGTGGTGGTTATGGTGGTGGTGTTAGTGGTGGTGGTGGTGATGATTACGGTGGTTACGGTGGTGGTTATGGTGGTTACGGTGGTGGTTATGGTGGTGGTGGTGATGATTACGGTGCTGGTTATGGTGGTGGTGATTATGGTGGTGGTTATGGTGGGGGTGGTGGTGGTGATTATGATGGGGGTGATGGTGATGGTGGTGATAGTGGTGGTGACTCGCTCCTTCTTTCCCCATTGTGTTTCTGTAGTGCAGGGCTCTCCAACCCTCTTCTGTAGGTTTTCTCTCCAACCCCAGTTGTAACTAACTGGATTCAGCATATCAACCAGCTAATTATTAGAATCTGGTCCACTAGATAAGGGTTGGAGCAAAAACCTCAAGAAGGGTAGCTCTCCAGCAACAGGGTTGGAGTGAACTTACAGGAGGGTAGCTCTCCAGGAACAGGGTTGGAGTGAACCTACAGGAGGGTAGCTCTAGGGTTGGAGTGAACCTACAGGATGGTAGCTCTACAGGAACAAGGTTGGAGCAAAAACCTCAAGAATGGTAGCTCTCCAGGAACAGGGTTGGAGTGAAAACCTACAGGATGGTAGATCTCCAGGAACAGGGTTGGAGTGAAAACCTACAGGATGGTAGATCTCCAGGAACAGTGTTGGACTGAAAACCTACAGGATGGTAGCTCTCCAGGAACAGGGTTGGAGTGAAAACCTACAAGAGGGTAACTCTCCAGGAACAGGGTTGGAGTGAAAACCTACAAGATGGTAACTCTCCAGGAACAGGGTTGGACTGAAAACCTACAGGAGGGTAGCTCTCCAGAAACAGGGTTGGAGTGACAACCTACAGGACGGTAGATCTCCAGGAACAGGGTTGGAGTGAAAACCTACAGGATGGTAGCTCTCCAGGAACAGGGTTGGAGTGAAAACCTACAGGAGGGTAGCTCTCCAGGAACAGGGTTGGAGTGAAAACCTACAGGATGGTAGCTCTCCAGGAACAGGGTTGGAGTGAAAACCTACAGGATGGTAGCTCTCCAGGAACAGGATTTACACCCAGGACACAAAGGGATTTACATAGTCCCTTAGGAGGGAGATAGGACTTATTGTATATCCTCTCCTCATGTATTTACAGTATTGTATGCCCTCTGATTCAATGTCTCATGTACGCTCTCAGAACTGCTTCAATACAGGGTCAGAGATTAACAAATCATTCGCTTTTTCATCTTGTAAACACAAGTGAATATCATGCACTTACCCAGAGAAATATGTATGTGTATGTAAATATGCATTAGTCATAGAGTTGTGGCTATTCCTTATGCATTAGATATTGGACAGTATGGAATATGTACTGTACATGTATATACAGTAAGGTGTGTGGGAAATAGTCCTGCTCTTATTCTTTATAACCTGAAGTGATGTGTAATTCCGTTGTGAAGTTGACTCAAGGCGCTAAACATTGTAGACGTGTGAACGAAGGCCCATTCAGAGCTGTACTGAACCCTACGGCACAGACCTCAGTGAAACTACCAAGATATTTCTCCTCGTGAACGAGTAGACCTTCAATGTTTGTTATTTTAGCATTTCAAGTTTCAACCTTGTCATTTCAGGGGGAGGCAGGATCAAACGGGTCTAAGGGGATCGATGGAGCAATGGTAAGTACACACACACACAGAAACATACACACACACACACACACATACACACGGAAACGTACACACACACACATATTACATAATGGTAAATGTCTCTGGTTTCACTCTCTGTCATGTATAAACACCAGTTCATCCAAACGTACAACGTCCCACTGTAGTGGATATACTGATATTCACATTCCCAGCATGCAGAGTCCCACTGTAGTGGATACACTGATATTCACATTCCCAGCATGCAGAGTCCCACTGTAGTGGATATACTGATATTCACATTCCCAGCATGCAGAGTCCCACTGTAGTGGATATACTGGTATTCACATTCCCAGCATGCAGAGTCCCACTGTAGTGGATATACTGGTATTCACATTCCCAGCATGCAGAGTCCCACTGTAGTGGATATACTGGTATTCACATTCCCAGCATGCAGAGTCCCACTGTAGTGGATATACTGGTATTCACATTCCCAGCATGCAGAGTCCCACTGTAGTGGATATACTGATATTCACATTCCCAGCATGCAGAGTCTCACTGTAGTGGATACACTGATATTCACATTCCCAGCATGCAGAGTCTCACTGTAGTGGACATACTGATATTCACATTCCCAGCATGCAGAGTCTCACTGTAGTGGATACACTGATATTCACATTCCCAGCATGCAGAGTCCCACTGCAGTGGATACATGGTTATTAATATGTAGCATATGTCTTCTGTTGTAATATATATTTTATTTTAAAGGATTTTGTAGCACAGGTTTTCTAATACATCTCTGAAGGATCTACATTCTTTCGTAGCCCAAGGCCTTTCCCCCTGTAATCTCAAGACTAACACAATAGCTATTCATATTTTACTACATGCAGCCATGACGGTACATGCACAGTGTGTTCTATGATTATCTGGTGATAATGTCGAATGTGGATTGACCTGAACTCTAATAGCTTGGTCTCATGTGAAGGACGTGTCTGGAATGTATATATCACAGCTCTTACCTAGTCTCTGCACCTACAGTAAAACAGCATGCGTTCATGCAAGGTTTCAGGGAAATTCAACTATAGGCAGCAGGCAGCATGAGTATCACATGGTGGTGTGTGAAACTCCCTCCTCAGCCTGAACTGTCCCCACCTGCGTCAGCAAATAACTAGCTTTTTCACTTGGCACCGACTGGTAAGTTGGTTCAGGAGGGCGGTCACATGTGCTAGCAAGGCAGAGGTTCTGGGTTTGAGCATCAGTGTGAGCCGAATCAGGAGGAAGTGGTACTCTCTCAGCAAGCAGCGTGACGTCCTTTAGAGATGCATTGATGCAAGGGTTCAGGGAAATACTCAGGAATGCTGCATTATGTTGGGCTGGTCTCAGAGGAGTGAGCTACAGCACAAACAGATCTGGGACCAGAATAGAATTGTGTAGCATTTGCATAATTTGTTCTTTCATAATGGTGGTGTGGCTTTATGGGCCAAAGGCTAGATGTGTTTAGAATAAATATCGTGAAAAGACTTCAGTAGACTATGAAATTACAGGAAAACAAAGCTATGCTTTCAGGGAAATGGTCTGTATTTTGTGGCTTTTGCATAATTAGTTCCTTCGTAATGGCGGTGTGGCTCCGCTAAGTATTGGGCTGAGCAGATGGACAGTTTAAAATGGCATAATGAAAGCGCCTCTTTTCATCACCATATCCTCTCTGATTAGGCCAATGGACTGAGGGAGAAATCTGTCCCTCTGGCACAGTGTACAATACACTGACTGGCCTGCTCAGTACGACATACAGGGACTGTGCTGCCTGCTCAATACAACATACAGGGACTGGGCTGCCTGCTCAATACAACATACAGGGACTGGGCTGCCTGCTCAGTATGACATACAGGGACTTGGCTGCCTGCTCAATACAACATACAGGGACTGTGCTGCCTGCTCAATACAACATACAGGGACTGTGCTGCCTGCTCAATACAACATACAGGGACTGGGCTGCCTGCTCAATACAACATACAGGGACTGTGCTGCCTGCTCAATACAACATGCAGGGACTGGGCTGCCTGCTCAATACAACATACTGGGCTGCCTGCTCAATACAAGACTGGGTTGGTTCCTCTGTGAGCTGACCTCAACACAACAGCTCATTGGTCACACAGACTGGGTTGGTTCCTCTGTGGGATGACCTCAACACAACAGCTCATTGGTCACACAGACTGGGTTGGTTCCTCTGTGGGCTGACCTCAACACAACAGCTCATTGGTCACACAGACTGGGTTGGTTCCTCTCTGGGATGACCTCAACACAACAGCTCATTGGTCACACAGACTGGGTTGGTTCCTCTGTGGGCTGACCTCAACACAACAGCTCATTGGTCACACAAACTGGGTTGGTTCATCTGTGGGATGACCTCAACACAACAGCTCATTGGTCACACAGACTGGGTTGGTTCCGCTGTTAAAACTGAGCAGGGTGTGACAGAGTAGGATTACTGAGCTCTAAACTCATAGGGTTGGTTTCCCAGACATAGCCTAGTCCTCATAGGGTTGGTTTCCCAGACATAGCCTAGTCCTCATAGGGTTGGTTTCCCAGACACAACCTAGTCCTCATAGGGTTGGTTTCCCAGACACAGACACAACCTAGTCCTCATAGGGTTGGTTTCCCAGACACAGGCTAGTCCTCATAGGGTTGGTTTCCCAGACACAACCTAGTCCTCATAGGGTTGGTTTCCCAGACACAGCCTAGTCCTCATAGGGTTGGTTTCCCAGACACAACCTAGTTCTCATAGGGTTGGTTTCACAGACACAGACACAACCTAGTCCTCATAGGGTTGGTTTCCCAGACACAACCTAGTTCTCATAGGGTTGGTTTCACAGACACAGACACAACCTAGTCCTCATAGGGTTGGTTTCCCAGACACAACCTAGTCCTCATAGGTTTTGTTTCCCAGACACAGACACAGCCTAGTCCTCATAGGGTTGGTTTCACAGACACAGACACAACCTAGTCCTCATAGGGTTGGTTTCCCAGACACAACCTAGTCCTCATAGGGTTGGTTTCCCAGACACAGACACAACCTAGTCCTCATAGGGTTGGTTTCCTAGACACAACCTAGTTCTCATAGGGTTGGTTTCACAGACACAGACACAACCTAGTCCTCATAGGGTTGGTTTCCCAGACACAACCTAGTCCTCATAGGGTTAGTTTCCCAGACACAACCTAGTTCTCATAGGGTTGGTTTCACAGACACAGACACAACCTAGTCCTCATAGGGTTGGTTTCCCAGACACAACCTAGTCGTCATAGGTTTTGTTTCCCAGACACAGACACAGCCTAGTCCTCATAGGGTTGGTTTCACAGACACAGACACAACATAGTCCTCATAGGGTTGGTTTCCCAGACACAACCTAGTCCTCATAGGGTTGGTTTCCCAGACACAACCTAGTTCTCATAGGGTTGGTTTCACAGTCACAGACACAACCTAGTCCTCATAGGGTTGGTTTCCCAGACACAGACACAGCCTAGTCCTCATAGGGTTGGTTTCACAGACACAGACACAACCTAGTCCTCATAGGGTTGGTTTCCCAGACACAACCTAGTCCTCATAGGGTTGGTTTCCCAGACACAACCTAGTCCTCATAGGGTTGGTTTCCCAGACACAACCTAGTCCTCATAGGGTTGGTTTCACAGACACAGACACAGCCTAGTCCTCGTGAAGATTCTCCATTGAGCATGTTCTTTAGTCCAGGATTCGGCTTAATCTGTGTCCAGGAAACCTGCCTTTTAAACGGATCAGTCTGACATTACTGGACTATTCTGGAATTACTGGACTGTCTCAAAGACGGAATAGATTCCATGTTTATTATGCAGAGTGGAAAACTAACGCTAACATCTTACTTAAAGCCTGCAGCTGTAATGATTTATGTCTTATCATGTGGCTCACAGTATGCTATTTCTCTCTAGGACATTTTCAACATTGTAATACATCATACCTGCATGCAATGGCAAGTGTTGCCCTGTTTATTCAACAGCTTGATAATCGTTGCTGTTTGAATTGGCATATTATCAACATGTTTGTTTCAAGTAATAAAGTTTATTGTCCATATAAAGTTGTTGAGGTTTTTCTTAAACAGGTGGAAATGGAGCATTGTTACGATGCCTGTTTATTCAGCAACGTTTGGATGTCACTTTCTATACTGAATGTATTTCAAACGATGGTGACTGCCAAGAGAGAGCTTCATCATAACACTGCTGCGTGCCTCTTCCTGGTTAATGATATGATTTGTTGATGCAGCTGTGTGATAGTGTCTTCTCTATCAACCTGGACGATGAACACACACACACACACACACACACATCAACGATGAACACATAAATCTATTACAATCACGATGTGAAACAAGGGTTTGCACTGTCAGATAATTAGGTCCATCAGAAACACATTATCACACACACACACACACACACACACACACACACACACACACACACACACACACACACACACACACACACACACACACACACACACACATGGCCCCATCATTTATTTATAATGTCGACATAGTCCTAATTTGTTTACAACCAGGACTCCAAATTCAGACAGATATTTCATGGAAACAAATAAACAGGATAATTTCTGAATTTGTTTTAGCCTGTTGCCTTCGAGTTATTTAATATACTTGGGAGTGAAACAGAGAGCACACGACTGGAAGATGTCAACGAGTTCTTGTCTGTTCTGTGAACTTTAGCACTGTTTAGTTGAATGTCTCTATAGAGGACATATCACTTCGATGAATAAACTGCTGAAGATGAGACCTTTGCTACAACATGAAGACAGACCGGTCATATCAGGTCTCATCTTTCAGGATAGGAATCAGGATTTAGATTTAGGGTTGGGTTTGGAGACATAAATTGTGTTTATAGATGAAGTTGACATTTTGTCATGATGCTTGTGACCTGTATCCCTTGTAAGAGGCGCTGGCAGTAAGTGCATCAATGATTGGATAAACCACCGTGGAACAGTCTCCTGAGGAGACGTCAGACCTTTCAAAACAACATGTTGTTACTGCACATATAATGCATGGAAATGATGGCGTGCTTGTGTAGGACCTGAGTTTCAACTTGCTCTTTCCTCTGCAGGGTGAGAAGGGACCAGCTGGGGAGCCTGGTGCGGAGGGGAAACCTGGGATAAATGTAAGATACTGTTTTGAATCCCAGTCTGTTTATTCATCTGCATCATTCATTATTAACATTATAAACATAGTCAGTTGCCCTAAATAAATGTAAGGTCCTATCTTTGCTATTTTACTATCGTATGCTGTTTATTCGTTTGCATCGTTAATAATAAAAACAGTGGCCTAAATAAATGTGCAGGTTAATTTAGGTTGGAAGGGTGTTGGAAGGCGCTCAGCCAGGTTAATTTAGTTTGGCCTATTTACTTGTTTTTAGAACATTCTCTTGCCTGTCCCCTCCGTTCCCTCCCCGTCCGTGCTAATATTAGGTTAAAGTTGTTATTTAAAGCTAGCATGTGATATTTAAGGGTAAAGGGGACACCTGAGAAGACAGAATGTCTTGTGTGCATGACTGCCATGTGAGCGAGTATCGTTTTTCTGATACGAGAACTAACTACGGGGCCTGGCTCAGTGGAAGACTACAGCCACGTAACCGTGCCCTAAGCAATCCACCTTCCACATGTATATGTCCTCAGCTTGTACAGTCATAGACGTATCAGGTGACAGAGAAAGAACACGTCTGGTGGCTCCGTAAAGACGATGACTGCAGCTCTATATCATCCCAACTGTTGTTTTTATGTGTTGAAGTATTAAATATAACCTTTGCAATAAGGTACGCTTCCTCTGAGTGTTGCTCTACTGTAAAATCTGAGATTTACACTTACAGTCAGTGATATCAAGTGTCAATTAGGACGTTTCCCTCTAGACTTTCTCACTGTGGTCAGCCTTTCGGTGTGGTTTCTGGAACTCAGTGGGTAGAGCATGGTGATTGTAATGTCAGGATTGTGGGTTTGATTCCCGGGGCCACCCCATACAAAAACATGTATGCAGGTAATGACTGTAAATCGCTTTGGATTAAAGCTTCTGCTAAATGTTAAGTCTACATCTGAACACTAATGATCAGGTTGTTTTCCTATAGACGTTCACACAAGGATCAGCCTCACAACCTAACGCTATGGGTGATGTTCAGCTATGGAGGTGAATCGCTGAGCCAATGGAAACATTGTAAACAGCATTTTCTGCAGTAACCTCTGTGGTATTCGTTGGGCCTGGCCACTCTAGATATCTGTTACCCTTACGGGATCTGGTTCCAACACAGCTTTGAAGGCAGTTCCCACTCACATGACACAAATCGCATACCTAAACTGCAACCTATTCCCTATGTAGTGCACTACTTTTGACCAGGGCTAGTAGGGTTGACCAGGGCCCATAGGGCTCTAGTCAAAGTAGGGCACTATGTGGGGAACAGGGTGCCATTAGGAACGCAGACACAACAGACAAGACAAACCCCTTACTGTAACTCTAACGGTGCATCTCTTAGTCTCTCCACACATGACAAAACTTCACCCTTCTTGTCTAAAGTAAAGTGCCATTACCACCAGCCAGGCAGCCACTCTGGTTAGAAAGTGGCAGAGTGTGCACCATAAATGGGACCCTATTCCCTATGTAGTGCACTACTTTAGACCAGAGCACAATAAAGCGAATAGGGTGCCATTTGGGACTCAGCCAGCAAGTAAGTAAACATAATTAGTCTGCTGTCTTGAGAAATTCCCCTGCTACACTCTCTCTCTCTCTCTCTCTCTCTCTCTCTCTCTCTCTCTCTCTCTCTCTCTCTCTCTCTCTCTCTCTCTCTCTCCCCCTACTCTCTCTCTCTCTCTCTCTCTCTCTCTCTCTCTCTCTCTCTCTCTCTCCCCCTACTCTCTCTCTAGCCCCACTTCTCCCTCCCCACCATCTCCCTCACTCTCCACTCCCTTCTTCCCTCCCCCTCTGTCTCTCTCTCCCCCTCCCCTCTGTTTATTTGCTAGCTGAAGCGGTAGATGTAGAGTGTGTACTGGGGAGCTGCCAGATTGTGTTGTTGTGGCCTGGGCGCTGTCGGAGCGAGGGAGGCGCAGTGCTGTGTGTGTGTTGTGGCCTGGGCGCTGTCGGAGCGAGGGAGGCGCAGTGCTGTGTGTGTGTTGTGGCCTGGGCGCTGTCGGAGCGAGGAAGGCACAGGGCTGTGTGTGTGTTGTGGCCTGGGCGCTGTCGGAGTGCCACGTGTGTGGGTGTGTGTAGGTGTGTGCGTGTGTGTGTTGTAGCCCGGGCGCTGTCGGAGCGAAGGAGGCACAGTGCTGTGTGTGTTGTGGCCTGGGCGCTGTCGGAAGGAGGCGCAGTGCAGTGTGTGGGTGTGTGTAGGTGTGTGCGTGTGTGTGTTGTAGCATGTGCCATGTGTGTAGGTATGTGTGTGTAGGTATGTGTGTGTAGGTATATGTGTGTAGCTATTGTGGCCTGGGCGCTGTCGGAGCGAGGAAGGTGCAGTGCCACGTGTGTGGGTGTGTGTAGGTATGTGTGTGTAGGTATTGTAGCCCGGGCGCTGTCGGAGGGAGGGAGGCACAGCGCCATGTGTGTGGGTGTAGGTATGTGTGTGTAGGTATTGTGGCCTGGGCGCTGTCTGAGTGAGGGAGGCACAGTGCCGTGTGTAATTAGCAAGGCTAGCGTACACAGCTCCCTGTAGTGTCTCACACTGTGCTGCTGCAGGAGAGACAGAGAGGAGAGAGACTGAGCAGAGGAGACCTGGGTTAAAATACTACTTGAAATAATTTCAAATACCAGGTATTGAATTTGCCTGGTGATATGTGACCAATGTAACCAACTGTAAACCCTAAAGTCAGCGCTAGAGTCAGGGCTAGAGCGAAGACTCAAAGCCTCCCATCCCTCCCTGCCTGCCTGTCATAAGGCCCAAGAGCACTGAGCAGAGGCTAACAACAGTTATCTCTCCATCTCCCTCTCTCTCTCTCTTCCTGCCTAGATATGTGGTCTGAGCCCCAGCCTCATAGCAAGGAGGCAGAGATATCATGGTCTTTACTGGTCTGATCTTAGGGTGACAGGACAGAGATATCATGGTCTTTACTAGTCTGATCCTAGGGTGACAGGACAGAGATATCATGGTCTTTATTGGTCTGATCTTAGGGAGACAGGACATAGATATCATGGTCCTTACTGGTCTGATCTTAGGGAGACAGTACAGAGATATCATGGTCTTTATTGGTCTGATCTTAGGGAGACAGGACATAGATATCATGGTCTTTACTGGTCTGATCTTAGGGAGACAGGACATAGATATCATGGTCTTTACTGGTCTGATCTTAGGGAGACAGGACAGAGATATCATGGTCTTTACTGGTCTGAACTTAGGGAGACAGGACAGGGATATCATGGTCTTTACTGGTCTGATCCTAGGGAGACAGGACAGGGATATCATAGTCTTTACTGGTCTGATCTTAGGGAGACAGGACAGAGATATCATGGTCTTTACTGATCTGATCCTAGGGAGACAGGACAGGGAAGGATAAAGGTCTGGCCTCCGCCTCTCTCTTCCCCGATCCCTCTCTGCATCTCTTTCTAACTGGGTTACTCTGAGTGAGACTGGACAGAGGAGGGAAGAGAGGGAATCAGAGGAAAATGAAGGGAGAGTAAAAGGGAGGAAAAGGTTCACTCTCTCCCTAAAGACATCATTATCTTCAGCAGACAGCAGAGAGGGAGAGGGGGGACATTTCTCTAAAGATCAACAACATACATCATTTAGAAGTGGCCTCAGTTTCAGCCCACTACCTTCTCTATTTTGTTCCTTCATACCACCACAGTGTTAAGCAGCAGACCTGGGTTCAAATACTATTTGAAATCTTTAAAACAATTTATACGTTTGCTCTAGCCTGTCTGGAGTGCCAGAAGGCGGTGTTTGCAGTTTTGAGACTATCCTACTGGTCCAGTAAGACAGGCAAGCTCAATCAAGCCCAGATAAAGTATGATTCAAATGGTTTTTGAACCCAGGTCTTACAGGTGGTGAACTGTGCCAGGATGGATCTATACAGTAGGTTGCATACAGAGAGTTAAAACATGTAGGAAGATATTTGGACAGTGGAATCAGAACAAATGTAAATACCTATTCAGTATGGTTTTTCTTCTTCTGAACCCTTAACATTTGTGTATTATTTGAGTGAGTATTGTACTAGGTCCAGATGTCTGCATTTGCTGAAGAGGTACCATTAGCTGATGCCATGACGACAGCTAGTCTTCCAGCAGTCCACTGGCTTTAGTGGGTGTATAAAACTTCTCCCTAGAAACAAACCATTTACATGACCAGGGCTATCCCATCCAGTGGAAATGGGGCTTTTAAATCCAGGATGTATCACAACCGGCCGTGATTGGGAGTCCCATAGGGCGGCCCACAACTGGCCCAGCGTCGTCCGGGTTTGCCCGGTGTAGGCTGTAATTGTAAATAAGGATTTGTTTTTAACTAACTTGCCTAGTTAAAAAAAAAGTGAAAAAAAAAAAAAATGTTTTTTAAATGTCCCTCACAGTGCATGGTTCTAGTCTGTTACCACACAGTTGAATCCACTACAAACTAAAGACATTCTGTTCAATCCATGGTCAATTCAGGTACTGTGATGAGAAAAATCCCTTGACACACCATATGGTGTTGATAACCTGGTTTATGGTCTGGATTATTTGAATGGCCTATGAGATCAGTACATGATCAAGCGTCAAAATGTTTTCTACCTTAACTATTAACCTATAGAATACCGTAACTATAAACCTATTGTCATGATCGTTATAAGGAGTGGACCAAGATGCAGTGTGGTATGTTTCCATCCTTTTATTAGGAAGAGAAACTCAAAGAACAAAAACAATAAAGCGAAAAAACAAAACGTGAAGCTCAAAGTAGTGCTCACATGCAACTATACCTAGACAAGATCCCACAAAGCACAAAGGGAAATGGCTGCCTAAATATGATCCCCAATCAGAGACAACGATAAACAGCTGCCTCTGATTGGGAACCATACCAGGCCAACATAGAAATATAATCACCTAGATGCCCACCCTAGTCACACCCCGACCTAACCAACATAGAGAATACAAATATCTCTATGTTCAGGGCGTGACACCTATAGAATTCCACTATAACTATAAACCTATAGAACACCACCATCAGTATTAACCTATAGAATACCACAATCACTATAAACCTATAGAATACCACTATAACGATAAACCTATGAATACCACCATCACTATAAACCTATAGAATACCACTATAACGATAAACCTATGAATACCACCATCACTATAAACCTATAGAATACCACTATAAACCTATAGAATATCACCATCACCATTAACCTATAGAATACCACTATAAACCTATAGAATACCACCATCACTATTAACCTATAGAATACCACCATCACTATAAACCTATAGAATACCACTATAAACCTATAGAATACCACTATAAACCTATAGAATACCACCATCACTATTAACCTATAGAATGCCACCATAACTATGAACCTCTAGAATACCCATAGAATACCACTATAAACCTATAGAATACCACTATAAACCTATAGAATACCACTATAAACCTATAGAATACCACCATAACCATACATCTATAGAATACCACTATAAACCTATAGAATACCACCATCATTATTAACCTATAGAATACCACTATGAACTTATAGAATACCACCATAACTATAAACCTATAGAATACAACTATACACCTATAGTATACCACTATAAACCTATAGAATACCACCATCACTATTAACCTATAGAATACCACCATAACTATACACCTATAGAATACCACTATAAACCTATAGAATACCACTATAAATATACACCTATAGAATACCACCATCACTATAAACCTATAGAATACCACTATAAACCTATAGAATACCACCATCACTGTTAACCTATAGAATACCACCATCACTATAAACCTATAGAATACCACCATAAACCTATAGAATACCACTATAAACCTATAGAATACCACCATAACTATACACCTATAGAATACCACTATAAACCTATAGAATACCACCATCACTATTAACCTATAGAATACAACTATAAACCTATAGAATACCACTATAAGCCTATAGAATACCACCATAACTATAAACATATAGAATACCACTATAACTATAAACCAATAGAATATCACCATCACTATAAACCTATAGAATACCACCATAACTATACACCTATAGAAAACCACTATAAACTTATAGAATACCACCATCACTATAAACCTATAGAATACCACTATAAACCTATAGAATAACACTGTAAACCTATAGAATAACACTATAAACCTATAGAATACAACCATAACTATACACCTATAGAATAACACTATAAACCTATAGAATACCACCATCACTATTAACCTATAGAATACCACCATAACTATACACCTATAGAAAACCACTATAAACCTATAGACGACCACCATCACTATAAACCTACAGAATACCACTATAAACCTACAGAATACCACTATAAACCTATAGAATGACACTATAAACCTATAGAATAACACTATAAACCTATAGAATAACACTATAAACCTATAGAATACCACCATAACTATACACCTATAGAAAACCACTATAAACCTATAGAATACCACCATCACTATAAACCTATAGAATACCACTATAAACCTATAGAATACCACTATAAACCTATAGAATACCACCATAACTATAAACCTATAGAATACCACTATCACTATAAACCTATAGAATACCACCATAAATATACACCTATATAATACCACTATAGACCTATAGAATACCACCATCACTATTAACCTATAGAATACCACCATCACTATAAACCTATAGAATACCACTATAAACCTATAGAATACCACCATCACTATTAACCTATAGAATACCACTATAAACCTATAGAATACCACCATCACTATACACCTATAGAATACCACTATAAACCTATAGAGTTCCACCATCACTATTAACCTATAGAATACCACTATAAACCTATAGAATACCACTATCACTATACACCTATAGAATACCACTATAAACCTATAGAATACCACCATCACTATTAACCTATAGAATACCTCTATAAACCCATAGAATACCACCACCACTATACACCTATAGAATACCACTATAAACCTATAGAATACCACCATCACTATTAACCTATAGAATTCCACTATACACCTATAGAATACCACCATCACTATACACCTATAGAATACCACTATAAACCTATAGAATACCACCATCACTATTAACCTATAGAATACCACCATAACTATAAACCTATAGAATACCACTATAAACCTATAGAATACCACTATAAACCTATAGAATACCACTATAAACCTATATAATACCACCATAAACCTATAGAATACCACCATAACTATACACCTATAGAATACCACTATAAACTTATGGAATACCACCATAACTATAAACTTATAGAATACCACCATAACTATAAACCTATAGAATACCACTATACACCTATAGAATACCACTATAAACCTATAGAATACCACCACCATTATTAACCTATAGAATACCACTATGAACTTATAGAATAACACCATAACTATAAACTTATAGAATACCACCATAACTAGAAACCTACAGAATACAACTATAAACCTATAGAATACCACTATAAACCTATAGAATACCACCATAACTATAAACCTATAGAATATCACCATCACCATAAACCTATAGAATACCACTACAAACTTATAGAATACCACCATCACTATAAACCTATAGAATACCACCATCACTATAAACCTATAGAATACCACCATCACTATAAACCTATAGAATACCACTATAAACCTACAGAATACCACTATAAACCTATATAATACCACTATAAACCTATAGAATACCACTATAAACCTATAGAATACCACCATAAACCTATGGAATACCACTATAAACCTAAAGATTACCACCATCACTATAAACCTATAGAATACCACTATAAACCTATAGAATACCACCATCACTTTTAGCCTGTAGAATGCCACCATAACTATAAACCTATAGAATACCACTATAAATCTATAGACTATACCACCATCACTATTCACCTATAGAATGCCACCATAACTATTAACCAATAGAATACCACTATAAACCTATAGAATACCACCATCACTATTAACCTATAGAATACCACTATAAACCTATAGAATACCACCATCACTATACACCTATAGAATACCACTATAAACCTATAGAATACCACCATCACTATTAACCTATAGAATACCACCATAACTATAAACCTATAGAATACCACTATAAACCTATAGAATACCACCATCACTATTAACCTATAGAATACCACTATAAACCTATATAATACCACTATAAACTTATGGAATACCACCATAAATATAAACTTATAGAATACCACCATAACTATTTACCTATAGAATACCACTATAAACCTATAGAATACCGCTATAATCCTATAGAATACCACCATAACTATAAACCTATAGAATACCACTATAAACCTATAGAATACCACCATCACTATTAACCTATAGAATACCATTATAAACCTATAGAATACCACTATAAACTTATGGAATACCACCATACCTATAAACTTATAGAATACCACCATAACTATTTACCTATAGAATACCACTATAAACCTATAGAATACCACTATAATCTTATAGAATACCACCATAACTATACACCTATAGAATACCACTATAAACCTATAGAATACCACTATAAACCTATATAATACCACTATAAACATATAGAATGCCACCATAGCTATAAACCTATAGAATACCACCATCACTATTAACCTATAGAATTCCACCATCACTATAAACCTATGGAATACCACTATAAACCTATAGAATACCACCATCACTATTAACCTATAGAATACCACTGTAACTATAAACCTATAGAATACCACTATAAACCTATAGAATACCACTATAAACCTATAGAATACCACTATAAACCTATAGAATACCACTATAAACCTATAGAATACCACTATAAACCTATAGAATGCCTCTATAAACCTATAGAATACCACTATAAACCTATAGAATGCCACTATAAACCTATAGATTGCCACTATAAACCTATATAATACCACTATAAACCTATAGAATACCACTATAAACCTATAGAATACCACTATAAACCTATAGAATACCACTATAAACCTATAGAATACCACTATAAACCTACAGAATACCATATATCTAAGCGGATGTTCAGATCAGTTTATCATGAATATGTTCCTGCATCATAAATATCGATCCAGACCTGCAGATGGGAAACTGACACTCAGTGCTATACCAGTAGAGGATGTTGTTCTCACATTAACATGGCTCTGGGCGATTTATATTACTATTGGCAAAGTCAACGCCGCTCAATGTTCACACATTAAAATGCAGCAGTTGAAAATCTGCAGTCAGAGCTTTTTTATGTATGGTGGCTATACATGATGAAGCTGTCTGGTATGGTCTCAATGGTTTATTATACTGTACAATCAATAGCTGTCTGGTATGATCTCAATGGTTTCTTATACTGTACAATCAATAGCTGTCTGGTATGGTCTCAATGGTTTATTATACTGTACAATCAATAGCTGTCCTGTAGAGATTTATGTATGTGTGTATTTATGTGACTGGGACAAAGCACATCAATGAACATTTCTGTAAATGTGAGAGATTTAGCCAGCTGGCTAGTTTTCATGCAGTAATATTGATATAGTGTCCATTAGTTTATTATGTCTAGGGAACTATGCTTGGTTAAATGGGCTATTCTGACTTCTTCCAAAGTGTAATGTGTTAAAGTCCAAATGAAATCAGATGCTGAAATTGGGTTAAAATGTGTTATCTATTATAACACAACACATGTCTGGAGACAAAGCCAGGTTTTAACATCCGTATCTATCTATCGTACATGATGTGAAAAACAAGCCAGTTGGACAGACTGGGCATTATTACTGTATACTATGTGACTAACAGACAGTTCATCATGTAGGCCAGACCAAAGGTGGGACATTGAGTCTTCTGCATTACGAAGCATTTACATGACACTACAGAATCCTATGACAGCCATGTTAGTTCCTGTTCACATTACATAACATGGGGAATATTGAAACAATCTAACTGAGTGTCTAGGATTAGAACACTTGTCACGGTCGTCCTCCTCTTCATCTGAAGAGGAGAGGCGAGAAGGATCAGAGGACCAAAATGTGGCGTGTTCATGATGAAATGTAATAAAGAAAACACTGAACACTGAAACACACTATACAAAACAATATACGACCGTGAAGCTAAATGAGAACTGTGCTGACACAAGCAATCAACATAGACAATCACCCACAAACAAACAGTGAAACCCAGGCTACCTAAGTATGATTCTCAATCAGAGACAACTAATGACACCTGCCTCTGATTGAGAACCATACTAGGCCGAAACATAGAAATACCCAAATCATAGAAAAACAAACATAGACTGCCCACCCCAACTCACGCCCTGACCATACTAAATAATGACAAAAACAACAGAAATAAAGGTCAGAACGTGACAACACTATTTTTTAAGTGTTCCACTCCGCTAGCCAGCACCTCGCCCAAACACGTGTATGTTTCTTTCGCCTCTGGATTACAGGTTTACCATTGAACTTGAAGCCCAGAGAAATATATTTAGAGAGTTTGGCCATTTTTCATATTTAGAGAATCAAGGAGAGCCGCACACTCAGGGAGCTCAGATGCAATAATATTTATGTCCAACGTTTCCACAGACAAGCTGTCTTCATCAGGTTATAATGACAAACACTGTGGGGTGACTAGTTTATAGAGTGTCAAAAGACACACACAGGTGTCTGTAATCATGGCCGGGTGTGGCCTGATATCATTGGTTAATCCTCAGATATAATAGCATATAAAAAACAAATGGATAGCGTACAATCACAGATACAATTTGGCTACATAAGCCTACAAACATTTACAATGACACAATCACAATAATCACAAGAATGTCTTCAGATCAAAGTCTACGTTGAGACTGAAGGGAGCAAGACTCTTTAAATTGAAGATCCAGGCAGCCTCTTGTTTTAAACAATAAATCCCTCTCCTAGGGAGGGTGACATGTTCGATACCAATATAACGTAGAGACAAAATCGAGGGGTTTGCTTAAAAAAACCTGTAATCCAGACAAGTTGACGCGATGCTATTCCACTGATTTATGACCACTTTTCTTCTCTGGCCTCCATTGATTTAGTCACCCTAATCAACACCCTAGTCAACTGTAGGCTAGGTGCTGACTGGAAAAATGTCTTTGTTCTTTATTGACAACAGAAAGGTGTCTAATGTCTTTGATCTTTATTGACAACAGAAAGGTGTCTAATGTCTTTGATCTTTATTGACAACAGAAAGGTGTCTAATGTCTTTGTTCCTTATTGACAACAGAAAGGTGTCTAATGTCTTTGTTCTTTATTGACAGCAGAAAGGTGTCTAATGTCTTTGATCTTTATTGACAACAGAAAGGTGTCTGATGTATTTGTTCTTTATTGACAGCAGAAAGGTGTCTAATGTCTTTGTTCCTTATTGACAACAGAAAGGTGTCTAATGTCTTTGATCTTTATTGACAACAGAAAGGTGTCTAATGTCTTTGATCTTTATTGACAACAGAAAGGTGTCTAATGTCTTTGTTCCTTATTGACAACAGAAAGGTGTCTAATGTCTTTGTTCTTTATTGACAACAGAAAGGTGTCTAATGTCTTTGTTCCTTATTGACAACAGAAAGGTGTCTAACGTCTTTGATCTTTATTGACAACAGAAAGGTGTCTAATGTCTTTGTTCTTTATTGACAGCAGAAAGGTGTCTAACGTCTTTGATCTTTTTTGACAACAGAAAGGTGTCTAACGTCTTTGATCTTTATTGACAACAGAAAGGTGTCTAACGTCTTTGATCTTTATTGACAGCAGAAAGGTGTCTAACGTCTTTGTTCTTTATTGACAACAGAAAGGTGTCTAACGTCTTTGATCTTTATTGACAACAGAAAGGTGTCTGATGTATTTGTTTGTTCCCAGGGTTTGAAAGGAGACTCAGGTCCTATTGGCCCCAAAGGTGATCAAGTAAGTCATAATCCTCATCTATGGTTTGGTTTTAAACAGTAGTAAATAGCATGAGCTGATGCACACCCCAAACTGTTTTATAGAGGGGCTGACTAACAGAGTCAACTGTAGGCTAGGTGATGCACACCCCAAACTGTTTTATAGAGGGGCTGACTAACACACCCCAAACTGTTTTATAGAGGGGCTGACTAACACACCCCAAACTGTTTTATAGAGGGGCTGACTAACCGACAGTCAACTGTAGGCTAGCTGATGCACACCCCAAACTGTTTTATAGAGGGGCTGACTAACAGACAGTCAACTGTTTTATAGAGGGGCTGACTAACACACCCCAAACTGTTTTATAGAGGGGCTGACTAACAGACAGTCAACTGTAGGCTAGGTGATGCACACCCCAAACTGTTTTATAGAGGGGCTGACTAACAGACAGTAAACTGTAGGCTAGGGCTGACTAACAGACAGTAAACTGTAGGCTAGGGGCTGACTAACAGAGTCAACTGTAGGCTAGGTGATGCACACCCCAAACTGTTTTATAGAGGGGCTGACTAACAGAGTCAACTGTAGGCTAGGTGATGCACACCCCAAACTGTTTTATAGAGGGGCTGACTAACAGAGTCAACTGTAGGCTAGGTGATGCACACCCCAAACTGTTTTATAGAGGGGCTGACTAACAGACAGTAAACTGTAGGCTAGGTGATGCACACCCCAAACTGTTTTATAGAGGGGCTGACTAACAGACAGTCAACTGTAGGCTAGGGGCTGACTAACAGAGTCAACTGTAGGCTAGGGGCTGACTAACAGACAGTCAACTGTAGGCTAGCTGATGCACACCCCAAACTGTTTTATAGAGGTGCTGACTAACAGACAGTCAACTGTAGGCTAGCTGATGCACACCCCAAACTGTTTTATAGAGGGGCTGACTAACAGACAGTAAACTGTAGGCTAGGTGATGCACACCCCAAACTGTTTTATAGAGGGGCTGACTAACAGACAGTCAACTGTAGGCTAGGGGCTGACTAACAGAGTCAACTGTAGGCTAGGGGCTGACTAACAGAGTCAACTGTAGGCTAGGTGCTGACTAACAGAGTCAACTGTAGACTAGGTGCTGACTAACAGAGTCAACTGTAGGCTAGGTGATGACTAATGGAGTCAACTGTAGGCTAGGTGATGACTAACAGAGTCAACTGTAGACTAGGTGCTGACTAACAGAGTCAACTGTAGGCTAGGGGCTGACTAACAGAGTCAACTGTAGACTAGGTGCTGACTAACAGAGTCAACTGTAGACTAGGTGCTGACTAACAGAGTCAACTGTAGACTAGGTGCTGACTAACAAACAGTAAACTGTAGGCTAGGTGCTGACTAACAGAGTCAACTGTAGGCTAGGTGCTGACTAACAGACAGTAAACTGTAGGCTAGGTGCTGACTAACAGAGTCAACTGTAGGCTAGGTGATGACTAACAGAGTCAACTGTAGACTAGGTGCTGACTAACAAACAGTAAACTGTAGGCTAGGTGCTGACTAACAGACAGTAAACTGTAGGCTAGGTGCTGACTAACAGAGTCAACTGTAGGCTAGGTGCTGACTAACAGAGTCAACTGTAGACTAGGTGCTGACTAACAAACAGTAAACTGTAGGCTAGGTGCTGACTAACAGACAGTAAACTGTAGGCTAGGTGCTGACTAACAGACAGTAAACTATAGGCTAGGTTCTGACTAATGGAGAGTCAACTGTAGGCTAGGTGCTGACTAACAAACAGTAAACTGTAGGCTAGGTGCTGACTAACAGAGAGTCAACTGTAGGCTAGGTGCTGACTAACAGACAGTAAACTGTAGGCTAGGTGCTGACTAACAGACAGTAAACTATAGGCTAGGTTCTGACTAATGGAGAGTCAACTGTAGAGAAAGGTAGAAAGTTGTGTACTCCCTACATGTTCCCAACTATTTGATAGGAAAACATAACCAACATTTCAACAACGCATCGCCTTTTTCAGGGTGGCTTTGTATATTAACATTGTACAATCATGTACACTCATGGATAGATACAAACATTAGGAATAAACGGGTCATGTGACAAAGCACACCACCCAGGTAGCATTACTGATCCTCTGACCTCAGAATTCAATCTGTTTGACCACTGGTCATTTCACCAAACAGACTGAACATCATTGGACAGGAACTACTATCATCATAGCACATTACAAACTTGATCTGCTGTCCAGCCCAGATTATAGCGTTGTACAGAGTCCAATATAGTATTTCTGATCAGTCAGACATGCCAATTATTTGTACCAGACACACCCTTCTATAAAACCTCATGCCTCACTGGTGGTCAGCCTAAACACATTCTACTACCATATCATTAGACCTCTAAATGGGTACATGACAAGTTCAACCATTTCCATCATTGGAAAAAGTCTAGACGGGTCCATCAAGCTGGGGACTTAAAGCATTCATAAATACAGTGGAGATTATCAGCAGTCTTTATAGCCTGTTCATTGAAAGGGAATTTGATTTACAGTAGACAACTTCCTCTTATTGCAATTCAAAATACACGTAGAAAAAAATACATCTAATAGCACAGTGGGATTTCCTTGCTCTGTAAGAGATGGAATGTGTTCCGTTCTCTAATTAGTTGCCGTATTGTTCATATTTACACGTACGGTACTCAGGCATGCACACATACACACATTAACTCACACTTTCATTATTGGTGAGGGAGCGGCTGTATGGTTGTAGGGTTATGTGCACAGTCTTCCAGCCTTGAAGTTTTAATGAGCTATCTGTTTGGTTCTCTGAGGAGGGAGGGAGGGAGGGAGGGAGGGAGGGAGGGAGGGAGGGAGGGAGAGGGAGGGAGGGAGGGAGGGAGAGGGAGGGAGGGGGAGGGAGGGAGGGAGGGAGGGAGGGAGAGAGGGAGAGAGAGGGAGAGAGAGAGGGGGAGGGAGAGAGAGAGAGAGAGAGAGAGAACCAAATTAGTCTATTTTGTAGAGCTATCGGAGGGAGGGGCAAATGTGATTATTTTGGGTGACAACTGTGAATACAACCAAAACGGTCATGAATAACTAATCAGTCATAAATAATCTTAACTTTCCAGATCATATAGACCTAATTGGTTAGTGACAAAGTTTGGCAAATGTCTAAAAACTTTGTACCATGGTTGCAAGTCATTGTAAAAAAAATACTGTAGCTCAGTTGGTAGAGAATCGGTCTGAAGATGCCACGATAGTGGGGTCGATTCCTGGGACCGTAAGTAAAACATATATGCACACCTGACTATAAGATTCTTTGGATAAAACGTGTCTGGTAAATGGCATGTAAGACAAGCAGTGAAGGAAGTCCTTTATTAAAGCAGGACATAACACTTCTTTACTGACGTCAGTTATCCACTACACTTACAGTTATCCACTACACTTACAGTTATCCACTACACTTACAGTTATCCACTACACTTATAGTTATCCACTACACTTATAGTTATCCACTACACTTATAGTTATCCACTACACTTACAGTTATCCACTACACTTACAGTTATCCACTACACTTACAGTTATCCACTACACTTACAGTTATCCACTACACTTATAGTTATCCACTACACTTACAGTTATCCACTACACTTACAGTTATCCACTACACTTACAGTTATCCACTACACTTACAGTTATCCACTACACTTACAGTTATCCACTACACTTACAGTTATCCACTACACTTACAGTTATCCACTACACTTACAGTTATCCACTACACTTACAGTTATCCACTACACTTATAGTTATCCACTACACTTACAGTTATCCACTACACTTACAGTTATCCACTACACTTACAGTTATCCACTACACTTATAGTTATCCACTACACTTATAGTTATCCACTACACTTATAGTTATCCACTACACTTATAGTTATCCACTACACTTACAGTTATCCACTACACTTATAGTTATCCACTACACTTACAGTTATCCACTACACTTACAGTTATCCACTACACTTATAGTTATCCACTACACTTATAGTTATCCACTACACTTATAGTTATCCACTACACTTACAGTTATCCACTACACTTATAGTTATCCACTACACTTATAGTCTCGCACTGATCTGACAAACCATGAAGGAGGTTCTATTTAAAGGAAACTTGTTTTTTTAAAGGACGCATCTATTCATTATAAAGGACACATGTATTCATTATAAAGGACATGTATTCATTATAAAGGACATGTATTCATTATAAAGGACATGTATTCATTATAAAGGACATGTATTCATTATAAAGGACATGTATTCATTATAAAGGACATGTATTCATTATAAAGGACATGTATTCATTATAAAGGACATGTATTCATAATAAAGGACACGTATTCATTATAAAGGACACGTATTCATTATAAAGGACATGTATTCATTATAAAGGACATGTATTCATTATAAAGGACATGTATTCATTATAAAGGACACATGTATTCATTATAAAGGACATGTATTCATTATAAAGGACATGTATTCATTATAAAGGACATGTATTCATTATAAAGGACATGTATTCATTATAAAGGACACATGTATTCATTATAAAGGACACGTATTCATTATAAAGGACATGTATTCATTATAAAGGACATGTATTCATTATAAAGGACATGTATTCATTATAAAGGACATGTATTCATTATAAAGGACATGTATTCATTATAAAGGACATGTATTCATTATAAAGGACACATGTATTCATTATAAAGGACACATGTATTCATTATAAAGGACATGTATTCATTATAAAGGACACATGTATTCATTATAAAGGACACATGTATTCATTATAAAGGACACGTATTCATTATAAAGGACATGTATTCATTATAAAGGACATGTATTCATTATAAAGGACATGTATTCATTATAAAGGACATGTATTCATGGACATGTATTCATTATAAAGGACATGTATTCATTATAAAGGACATGTATTCATTATAAAGGACATGTATTACACATGTATTCATTATAAAGGACATGTATTCATTATAAAGGACATGTATTCATTATAAAGGACATGTATTCATTATAAAGGACATGTATTCATTATAAAGGACATGTATTCATTATAAAGGACATGTATTCATTATAAAGGACATGTATTCATTATAAAGGACATGTATTCATTATAAAGGACATGTATTCATTATAAAGGACATGTATTCATTATAAAGGACACATGTATTCATTATAAAGGACATGTATTCATTATAAAGGACATGTATTCATTATAAAGGACATGTATTCGTGTATTCATTATAAAGGACATGTATTCATTATAAAGGACATGTATTCATTATAAAGGACATGTATTCATTATAAAGGACATGTATTCATTATAAAGGACATGTATTCATTATAAAGGACATGTATTCATTATAAAGGACATGTATTCATTATAAAGGACATGTATTCATTATAAAGGACATGTATTCATTATAAAGGACATGTATTCATTATAAAGGACATGTATTCATTATAAAGGACACATGTATTCATTATAAAGGACATGTATTCATTATAAAGGACATGTATTCATTATAAAGGACATGTATTCATTATAAAGGACACATGTATTCATTATAAAGGACATGTATTCATTATAAAGGACATGTATTCATTATAAAGGACATGTATTCATTATAAAGGACACATGTATTCATTATAAAGGACATGTATTCATTATAAAGGACATGTATTCATTATAAAGGACATGTATTCATTATAAAGGACACATGTATTCATTATAAAGGACATGTATTCATTATAAAGGACACATGTATTCATTATAAAGGACATGTATTCATTATAAAGGACATGTATTCATTATAAAGGACATGTATTCATTATAAAGGACATGTATTCATTATAAAGGACATGTATTCATTATAAAGGACATGTATTCATTATAAAGGACATGTATTCATTATAAAGGACATGTATTCATTATAAAGGACATGTATTCATTATAAAGGACATGTATTCATTATAAAGGACACATGCTTACAAACCGTAATTCAATGGATAGTGAACATATTTTATTTGAAAATCAGACAGAGGGAAAGTTTTATAGAGAAGGAAGATACTATAATGGAGAAATATCCAGCTTGTGCATGTGAGAATAGATAGTAGAAAAAACAGATGAGAGTAGACCGGGGAGTTGAGAGGTACTGTTTACGTTGTGTCATGGGAAAACTACTCTCTTCCTACTACTTTCTTTCAAAGAAGTTTACACAGTTGGGAAATACCTGGTACCTAATGGCAGAAGTAAAGTATACTAGACAAACAGTCAGCTTGTGAGAATAGACAGTAAATTAAGAGAGAAGAATATAGTTGAAAGTGCGTGATACATTGAGCTAACGTTTACTATTGTCATCATGGGAAACCCTCCCATCTCTGAATCTACCACCTGACTTGTTAACTGAACAAGGTGTCATGGATGTCTCTGTGTTAACACTGCAAATGCTTTTAACGTGAAGTTATGAAGCCGATGGTTATTTTATCGTCCGTCAGATCTGATAATATCATGTTATCCACCTGCCTCTCTCTCTCTCACACACACACACACACACATCGCCTGACAGAAAGAACACACCACATGCCCTGACAGAAAGTACACACACACACACACACACACACACACACACACACATTGCCTGACGTAAAGGACTGTCCCGAAACAGTCTTCATTTCCTGACACAAATATTGACCTTTAACCAGGACAGAGTCCCAAATGGCAACCTATTCCTTATATGGGATGGACAGCACACCAGACATAGGTTCCTAGAGAATAGGATGGACAGCACACCAGACATAGGTTCCCAGGGAATAGGATGGACAGCACACCAGACATAGGTTCCTAGGGAATAGGATGTCATGTGGTATGAAGACCAGACATAGGTTCCTGATACTATTTGCAACTATTCCTTTAGTTATGCTTTGCCAGGCAAGCTCAATCAAGCCCAGATAATATTTTTGAAATGATGTGAAATAGTATTTGAACCCAGCTGTGGTGGACAACACACACACACACACAGCTAAATGAAGCAGTAACACAAGGTGCTGTTTATTTTGACTGACCTTTAAAGCTCTGCATGCACAAGCCCTCCCGCAGGCAACGCCGCTTGGCTCGACGTGGAGGTAACTTCTTCAGACATTTATTTAGAGTAGTAATAATCTCTGACAGTATTTACAGTCTAAGAGAATGATTGAATACCAGAAATTTGTTTCCTTTCAAAATGAATCGTCTGAATGTGTGTCTCTTGACGTTCTGTGTTGTACTATACGTTGTGTATGATAGGTGCTGAGGAAAGATCCATATAAGAGTCACTTTTGACGTTCCGTGTTCTACTATACGTTGTGTATGATAGGTGCTGAGGAAAGATCCATATAAGAGTCACTCTTGACGTTCCGTGTTGTACTATACATTGTGTATGATAGGTGCTGAGGAAAGATCATATAAGAGTCACTCTTGACGTTCCGTGTTGTACTATACATTGTGTATGATAGGTGCTGAGGAAAGATCCATATAAGAGTCACTCTTGACGTTCCGTGTTGTACTATACATTGTGTATGATAGGTGCTGAGGAAAGATCCATATAAGAGTCACTCTTGACGTTCCGTGTTCTACTATACCTTGTGTATGATAGGTGCTGAGGAAAGATCCATATAAGAGTCACTCTTGACGTTCCGTGTTCTACTATACATTGTGTATGATAGGTGCTGAGGAAAGATCTATATAAGAGTCACTCTTGACGTTCCGTGTTCTACTATACATTGTGTATGATAGGTGCTGAGGAAAGATCCATATAAGAGTCACTCTTGACGTTCCGTGTTCTACTATACGTTGTGTATGATAGGTGCTGAGGAAAGATCTATATAAGAGTCACACTTGACGTTCCGTGTTGTACTATACGTTGTGTATGATAGGTGCTGAGGAAAGATCCATATAAGAGTCACTCTTGACGTTCCGTGTTCTACTATACATTGTGTATGATAGGTGCTGAGGAAAGATCCATATAAGAGTCACTCTTGACGTTCCGTGTTGTACTATACATTGTGTATGATAGGTGCTGAGGAAAGATCCATATAAGAGTCAATAAATTGCTGAATGACTAATGAGTTCAACGATAAAAAACAACAGTTTCTCTCTCCCACAGGGCGATACGGGTCTTCAAGGTCTGCCTGGTCTAAGTGTAAGTATGCAGTCTTTTATGCAGCTCTCTTCATATGAATCTACACACACACACACACACACACACACACACACACACACACACACACACACACACACACACACACACACACACACACACACACAGGGGGGATGAGGAAAGTGGAAGGAGGAGGAATGAGGGGGGATGAGGAGAGTGGAAAGAGTGTGGATGAGGAGAGGGGAAGGAGGGGGGGTGAGGAGAGTGGAAGGAGGAGGAATGAGGGGGGATGAGGAGAGAGGAAGGAGGAGGTGATGAGGGGAAGGAGGAGGAATGAGGGAGGATGAGGAGAGGGGAAGGAGGGGGGATGAGGGGGGATGAGGAGGGGAGAGAGAAGGTTATGAGGGGGATGAGCAGGGGGGAGAGAAGGTTATGAGGGGGATGAGGAGGGGAGAGAGAAGGTTATGAGGGGGATGAGGAGGGGAGAGAGGAGTTTATGATCGGGATGAGGAGGGGAGATAGGAGGTTATGAGGGGGATGAGGAGGGGAGAGAGGAGGTTATGAGGGGGATGAGGAGGGGAGAGAGGAGGTTATGAGGGGGATGAGGAGGGGAGAGAGGAGGTTATGAGGGGGATGAGGAGGGGAGAGAGGAGGTTATGAGGGGGATGAGGAGAGGGGAGAGAGGAGGTTATGAGGGGGATGAGGAGGGGGAAGGGGGGGGTGAGGGGAAGGGGGAGGGATGAGGGGGATGAGGAGATGGGAAGGAGGGGGGATGAGGGGAAGGAGGAGGGATGAGGAGGGGAGAGAGGGATTTGGAACTGCTCAGGTGAACAGTCTCAGTGTCACATTACCATCCACCTCTGTGCTGTCTGGGAGGTCAGGCAAGGAGAGGCTAGACAGGTGTAGATGAGGATGGTTAAACCCCTCTCTCCACACCTCTCCTGGGGCTTGGAGCATGGTGGAGAGCAGGCAGGTAGACCACTGGTCTGGAGCTCTGGGGGGAAGGATGGGAAGGGCAGGAAGAGATGAGAAGGGGGTGACAGGTAGCATCCATGGTGGACCTACATGTGTGAGAGAAGTTGAAGACATGGTTTCCTTCACTCTGTCTCTCAACTTTGAAGTTTTATTAGTCACATTTAAGTTATCATGTATACCGAATGCAATTTTAAGAAAATATTTACAAAGAACAAAAAGTAACACAATAAAATAACAATAACGAGGCTATATACAGGGGGTACCTGGTCAATGTGCGTGGGTACAGGTTAGTCGAGCTCATTTGTACATGTAAGTAGGGGTAAAGTGACTATGCATAGATAATAAACAGTGAGTAGCAGCAGTGTTAAAACAAATGGAGGGGGGGGTGTCAATGTAAATAGTCCTGGCGGCCATTTGATTCATTGTTCAGCAGTCTTATGGCTTGGTGGTAGAAGCTGTTAAAGAGCCTCTTGGACCTAGACTTGGTGCTCCGGTACCGCTTGCCGTGTGGTAGCAGAGAGAACAGTCTATGACTTGGGTGACTGGAGTCTTTTTTGGGCCTTCCTCTGACACTGCTGAGTATTTAGGTGCTGGGTGGCAGGAAGCTTGGCCCCGGTGATGTACTGGGTCGTACGCACTACCCTCTGTAGCGCCTAATGGTTGGATGGCGAACAGTTGCCACACCAGGCGGTGATGCAACCGGTCAGGATGCTCTCGATGGTGCAGCTGTGGAACCTTTTGAGGATCTGGGGACCCATGCCAAATCTTTTCAGTCTCCTGAGGGGGAATAGGTTTTGTCGTGCCCTCTTCACGACTGTTGCGGTATGTTTGGACCATGATATTTTTGTTGGTGATGTGGACACCAAGGTAACTCTCGACCCGCTCCACTACAGCCCCTTTGATGTTAATGGGGGCCTGTTCGGCTCGCCTTTTCCTGTAGTCCACGATCAGCTCCTTTGTCTTGCTCACATTGAGGGAGAGGTTTTTGTCCTGGCACCACACTGCCAGGTCTCTGGCCTCCTGCCTATAGGCTGTCTCATCGTTGTCGGTGAGACAGCCTATAGGCAGGAGGCCTTACCACCGTTGTGTCGTTAATGATGGTGTTGGAGTCCGCGTTGCCAAGCTAGACTTCGGTGAACAGGGAGTACAGGAGGGGGCTAAGCACGCACCCAGCTCTCCACTCTTCTCCTCAGTTCTCCTCTCCTCAGCTCTCCTCAACTCTCCTCTCCTCAACTCTCCTCTTCTCAACTCTCCTCTCCTCAGCTCTCCTCTCCTCAGCTCTCCTCTCCTCAGCTCTCCTCTCCTCAGCTCTCCTCTCCTCAGCTCTCCTCTCCTCAACTCTCCTCTCCTCAGCTCTCCTCTCTTCTCCTCAGCTCTCTTCTACTCAGCTCTCCTCTCTTCTCCTCAGTTCTCCTCTCCTCAACTCTCCTCTCCTCAACTCTCCTCTCCTCTCTTCTCCTCTCTTCTCCTCAGCTCTCCTCTCCTCAACTCTCCTCTGCTCTCCTCTCTTCTCCTCCCCACTGACTCAGTCTAGGAGTTCCAGACGCCATTCTCTCCCAGTAGACCCTCAGCGTTTAGTGAATCCCAGTAGAAGCCTCAGCATGCTTCATGCATAGTGCTCCTATAATTGGGCTGGCTGCACTGTCTGCTTGTCCTCTCTAGTTCTGTTAACATGAGCCCAGGGGAGAGGGAGCTTAGTGGGAGCATAGCCTAGAAACTCCTAGACAGAGACTGGTAGATTAATATACACACACATGCATGGGTGCACACACACTCACAGAGACGCACAATGCTCACACGCGCACACACAAACAATGCATGAACCCACGCATGTACACACACACACACTAATACACACAGGGCCTGGCTGGTGGTAATAGGGGAGGTGATGGGTGACGATTAAGAGTATACTGTGAGTGGTTAGCTAATTATCTGCCCTGCCACGTCTCATTAGCACTGGAGCGAGGCAGAGTGTGTGTGACACCGTCCCTTTCATGTCACCCAAATACTTACCAAACCCCAACCGAAAACTGTCACCGTTGACAAGCTATTTACACTAGCTAATTATACATTAATAAGAGACAAATCAGGATAACAGAAATTCTATCCTGGCTATCGAGAACACCATGGTTGGCGTTACCAGGTCTTCTCACAACAGCCTTGTAAACAACATTGCAATGATAGTGGACGTACTATCACTGAACACTTACTGAACGCTACTAAATGGTAGTATAGATGAACTAGCCGATATACCCCATTCAGGTTAACCCAAGGTTTCCCTTTTACAAGTACTGTGTAGATCTGCTATACATTGAGAATGAATTTAGTTAGTAAAGCAGTGCTTTGTGAGATAGAACATTGTGTTTTATAGAGGGGCATCACGGTTCCTAGCTGTCATTCATGTTTACAGCCGCTGTCACAGATACCAAAGGCTTGTCAGCCGTCTTGTTAAACGATACATTTCTGTCCACCGTTTTAAAGGGGCAATCTGAGATTTTTAAAAAACAATGAAGCCGCCACCCTGCCACAGTTTTGGAAAACGGCTAAGGACTGCCCATCCATGAGATCAAAATGATAGTTTTAACCATGTTCTGAAGCTCAGCAGGGCGAGGCAACCCTGTTCCTGGAGTGCACAGGTACTGCAGGGTTTTGTTCTAACTAGGCACCACACCTGACCAACTGAGCTAATTGATCAGTTCAGTGATTGCCTGAATTCAACACACCTGGTCTTCCTGGTCAAAAACAGGAACGGCCTACCCCTGATGTGCAGTGTTTGTTTACAATTATATTGTTGACAAACAATGGAGTAAAATAGAAGCTTATATTTGGGGTTTTGATGGGGTACGACAGTTGAACTAAGCTCATGAAGCATTTGAAGTTATCATGGGTATATATCACCCCCCAAAAAGTACAAAACTGGATGTACCAACTACAGATTGCACCTTTAAGCACAGAGACAGGGGCCTGTGAGTGACACATTCTGTACACATGTCATGTTATGAATGGCTGTTTTCTGCAGCTGCTGCTTCCAAGAAAAAGGCCTCAGTGTTTTTGCGAGGATGCCAATTGAAAGGGGACACCACTTATTTGGGATGGATGTGTAAGCTGATAGGTTGATCTGTGGCCCTGAATGTGGACAGTAGTTTGTGAGGACAGACACCTCTGTCCGTCCGCCCGCCCGTCCGTCCGTCCGTCTGTCCGCCCGTCTGCCCACCTGCCTGTCTGTCTGTCCGCCTGTCTGTCTGTCTGTCTGTCTGTCTGTCCGCCTGTCTGCCTGTCCGTCCGTCCGTCCGTCCGCCCGTCTGCCTGCCTGTCTGCCTGTCTGTCCGTCCGTCTGTCTGACTGTCTCTGTCTGTCATCCGTCTGTCTGTCCATATGTCTGTCTGTCCTTTTGATTGTATGTCTGTCTGCATACATGACTGTCTGTCTGTCTGTCTGTCTGTCTGCTCCCCTCCCATCCACCCACATCCCCAGGAGTGTGTCTGCTCCCCTCCCTTCCACCCACATCACCAGTAGGAGTGTGTCTGCTCCCCTCCCTTCCACCCACATCACCAGTAGGAGTGTGTCTGCTCCCCTCCCTCCCACCCACATCCCCAGTAGGAGTGTGACTGCTCCCCTCCCTTCCACCCACATCCCCAGTAGGAGTGTGTCTGCTCCCCTCCCTTCCACCCACATCCCCAGTAGGAGTGTGACTGCTCCCCTCCCTTCCACCCACATCACCAGTATGAGTGTGACTGCTCCCCTCCCTTCCACCCACATCACCAGTAGGAGTGTGACTGTGAAAGGCCCTAACCTGGGTTCAAATAGCACTGCTTGGACTCAGTCCCTTCTGACCCACATTCACAGCAGCATTTTTCAAAGAATTGTTACGAGATTACAAAAACCATAACCTGCCACATTCTGATCAATCTACAAATGCTGTTTTGTTCTTCTGATTGAATTATTTTGTATAGTGTATAATGTGTCTTCAATTAGACTGATATTGTAACTGTCACATTGTAGTTGTCATTGTTTTCTCTTGTTTGTTTCAGGTGGAGAAAGAGGGACTCAAGGGAGATCAGGTATATTCATATTTTCCTTGACATTTCATTGTTTTTATGTGGTACACAGAGTCTGAAACTCACATCCTTATGTACCCTCCAAAACACATACCTCTCTATGCTGTTTTGACAGGCTGTTAAATAAACCAGACATGAAACCAAACAGCCCTCTCCTCCTGATCCAAATCAATTTGATGAAGTGCACTTTTTATTATGTAATTCGTCACGGAACAATGGCCCTGCCTAGGTCAGATTTACAATAGACCCAGGCATATAGCAGTTTAATGAGGCCTTGTCAGAGGAGGAATGACAACTGCAGGAGTTATGTTGGAGAACTATGGGAGTTCCTAATATTGATGGCGTACGGACGTGTTATCATTGTGAATGACAACTGCAGGAGTTATGTTGGAGAACTATGGGAGTTCCTAATATTGATGGCGTACGGACGTGTTATCATTGTGAATGACAACTCTACACTGAGTCTTTGTCATTTGAAATGTTCACAACATTGTTTGTTTGATTTAAAAAATATGTTTTGGTAAAACTTTACTTGAAGCCTGCCGATATAATGCTTCATAACTTGTTATAAGCATATATGAGCCTTTATATTGTGGCATAATCAAATCAAATCAAATTCTATTAGTCACATCCACATATTTAGCAGATGTTATTGTGGGTGTAGCGAAATGCTTGTATTCCTAGTTCCAACAGTGCAGTAGTATCTAACAGTGCAGTAGTATCTAACAGTGCAGTAGTATCTAACAGTGCAGTAGTATCTAACAGTGCAGTAGTGTCTAACAGTGCAGTAGTATCTAACAGTGCAGTAGTATCTAACAGTGCAGTAGTGTCTAACAGTGCAGCAGTATCTAACAGTGCAGTAGTATCTAACAGTGTAGTAGAATCTAACAGTGCAGTAGTATCTAACAGTGCAGTAGTATCTAACAGTGCAGTAGTATCTAACAGTGCAGTAGTATCTAACAGTGCAGTAGTATCTAACAGTGCAGTAAAATATAACAGTGCAGTAGTATCTAACAGTGCAGTAGTATCTAACCGTGCAGTAGTATCTAACAGTGCTGTAGAATCTAACAGTGTAGTATAATCTAACAGTGCAGTAGTATCTAACAGTGCAGTAGAATCTAACAGTGCAGTAGTATATAACAGTGCAGTAGTATCTAACAGTGCAGTAGAATCTAACAGTGCAGTAGTATCTAACAGTGCAGTAGTATCTAACAGTGCAGTAGTATCTAACAGTGCAGTAGTATCTAACAGTGCAGTAAAATATAACAGTGCTGTAGAATCTAACAGTGCAGTAGTATCTAACAGTGCAGTAGTATCTAACAGTGCAGTAGAATCTAACAGTGCAGTAGTATCTAACAGTGCAGTAGTATCTAACAGTGTAGTAGAATCTAACAGTGCAGTAGTATCTAACAGTGCAGTAGTATCTAACAGTGCAGTAGTATCTAACAGTGCAGTAGTATCTAACAGTGCAGTAGTATCTAACAGTGCTGTAGAATCTAACAGTGCAGTAGTATCTAACAGTGCAGTAGTATCTAACAGTGTAGTAGAATCTAACAGTGCAGTAGTATCTAACAGTGCAGTAGAATCTAACAGTGCAGTAGTATCTAACAGTGCAGTAGTATCTAACAGTGCAGTAGTATCTAACAGTGCAGTAAAATCTAACAGTGCAGTAGTATCTAACAGTGCAGTAGTATCTAACAGTGCAGTAGAATCTAACAGTGCTGTAGAATCTAACAGTGCAGTAGTATCTAACAGTGCAGTAGTATCTAACAGTGCAGTAGTGTCTAACAGTGCAGTAGTGTCTAACAGTGCATTAGTATCTAACAGTGCAGTAGTATCTAACAGTGCAGTAAAATCTAACAGTGCAGTAGTATCTAACAGTGCAGTAGTATCTAACAGTGCAGTAGATTCTAACAGTGCAGTAGTATCTAACAGTGCAGTAGTATCTAACAATACATCTAACAGTGCAGTAGTATCTAACAGTGTAGTAGAATCTAACAGTGCAGTAGTATCTAACAGTGCAGTAGAATCTAACAGTGCAGTAGAATCTAACAGTGCAGTAGTATCTAACAGTGCAGTAGATTCTAACAGTGCAGTAGATTCTAACAGTGCAGTAGATTCTAACAGTGCTGTAGAATCTAACAGTGCAGTAGTATCTAACAGTGCAGTAGTATCTAACAGTGCAGTAGTATCTAACAGTGCAGTAGTGTCTAACAGTGCAGTAGTATCTAACAGTGCATTAGTATCTAACAGTGCAGTAGATTCTAACAGTGCAGTAGTATCTAACAGTGCAGTAGTATCTAACAGTGCAGTAGAATCTAACAGTGCAGTAGTATATAACAGTGCAGTAGTATCTAACAGTGCAGTAGTATCTAACAGTGCAGTAGTATCTAACAGTGTAGTAGAATCTAACAGTGCAGTAGTATCTAACAGTGCAGTAGAATCTAACAGTGCAGTAGTATCTAACAGTGCAGTAGTATCTAACAGTGCAGTAGTATCTAACAGTGCAGTAAAATCTAACAGTGCAGTAGTATCTAACAGTGCAGTAGTATCTAACAGTGCAGTAGAATCTAACAGTGCTGTAGAATCTAACAGTGCAGTAGTATCTAACAGTGCAGTAGTATCTAACAGTGCAGTAGTGTCTAACAGTGCAGTAGTGTCTAACAGTGCAGTAGTATCTAACAGTGCAGTAGTATCTAACAGTGCAGTAAAATCTAACAGTGCAGTAGTATCTAACAGTGCAGTAGTATCTAACAGTGCAGTAGATTCTAACAGTGCAGTAGTATCTAACAGTGCAGTAGTATCTAACAATGCATCTAACAGTGCAGTAGTATCTAACAGTGTAGTAGAATCTAACAGTGCAGTAGTATCTAACAGTGCAGTAGAATCTAACAGTGCAGTAGTATCTAACAGTGCAGTAGTATCTAACAGTGCAGTAAAATCTAACAGTGCAGTAGATTCTAACAGTGCAGTAGATTCTAACAGTGCTGTAGAATCTAACAGTGCAGTAGAATCTAACAGTGCAGTAGTATCTAACAGTGCAGTAGTATCTAACAGTGCAGTAAAATCTAACAGTGCAGTAGATTCTAACAGTGCAGTAGATTCTAACAGTGCTGTAGAATCTAACAGTGCAGTAGTATCTAACAGTGCAGTAGTATCTAACAGTGCAGTAGAATCTAACAGTGCAGTAGTATCTAACAGTGCAGTAGTATCTAACAGTGTAGTAGAATCTAACAGTGCAGTAGTATCTAACAGTGCAGTAGTATCTAACAGTGCAGTAGTATCTAACAGTACAGTAGTATCTAACAGTGCTGTAGAATCTAACAGTGCAGTAGTATCTAACAGTGCAGTAGTATCTAACAGTGTAGTAGAATCTAACAGTGCAGTAGTATCTAACAGTGCAGTAGAATCTAACAGTGCAGTAGTATCTAACAGTGCAGTAGTATCTAACAGTGCAGTAGAATCTAACAGTGCTGTAGAATCTAACAGTGCAGTAGTATCTAACAGTGCAGTAGTATCTAACAGTGCAGTAGTGTCTAACAGTGCAGTAGTGTCTAACAGTGCATTAGTATCTAACAGTGCAGTAGTATCTAACAGTGCAGTAAAATCTAACAGTGCAGTAGTATCTAACAGTGCAGTAGTATCTAACAGTGCAGTAGATTCTAACAGTGCAGTAGTATCTAACAGTGCAGTAGTATCTAACAATGCATCTAACAGTGCAGTAGTATCTAACAGTGTAGTAGAATCTAACAGTGCAGTAGAATCTAACAGTGCAGTAGTATCTAACAGTGCAGTAGATTCTAACAGTGCAGTAGATTCTAACAGTGCAGTAGATTCTAACAGTGCTGTAGAATCTAACAGTGCAGTAGTATCTAACAGTGCAGTAGTATCTAACAGTGCAGTAGTATCTAACAGTGCAGTAGTGTCTAACAGTGCAGTAGTATCTAACAGTGCATTAGTATCTAACAGTGCAGTAGATTCTAACAGTGCAGTAGTATCTAACAGTGCAGTAGTATCTAACAGTGCAGTAGAATCTAACAGTGCAGTAGTATATAACAGTGCAGTAGTATCTAACAGTGCAGTAGTATCTAACAGTGCAGTAGTATCTAACAGTGTAGTAGAATCTAACAGTGCAGTAGTATCTAACAGTGCAGTAGAATCTAACAGTGCAGTAGTATCTAACAGTGCAGTAGTATCTAACAGTGCAGTAGTATCTAACAGTGCAGTAAAATCTAACAGTGCAGTAAAATCTAACAGTGCAGTAGTATCTAACAGTGCAGTAGTATCTAACAGTGCAGTAGAATCTAACAGTGCTGTAGAATCTAACAGTGCAGTAGTATCTAACAGTGCAGTAGTATCTAACAGTGCAGTAGTGTCTAACAGTGCAGTAGTGTCTAACAGTGCATTAGTATCTAACAGTGCAGTAGTATCTAACAGTGCAGTAAAATCTAACAGTGCAGTAGTATCTAACAGTGCAGTAGTATCTAACAGTGCAGTAGATTCTAACAGTGCAGTAGTATCTAACAGTGCAGTAGTATCTAACAATGCATCTAACAGTGCAGTAGTATCTAACAGTGTAGTAGAATCTAACAGTGCAGTAGTATCTAACAGTGCAGTAGAATCTAACAGTGCAGTAGAATCTAACAGTGCAGTAGTATCTAACAGTGCAGTAGATTCTAACAGTGCAGTAGATTCTAACAGTGCAGTAGATTCTAACAGTGCTGTAGAATCTAACAGTGCAGTAGTATCTAACAGTGCAGTAGTATCTAACAGTGCAGTAGTATCTAACAGTGCAGTAGTGTCTAACAGTGCAGTAGTATCTAACAGTGCATTAGTATCTAACAGTGCAGTAGATTCTAACAGTGCAGTAGTATCTAACAGTGCAGTAGTATCTAACAGTGCAGTAGAATCTAACAGTGCAGTAGTATATAACAGTGCAGTAGTATCTAACAGTGCAGTAGTATCTAACAGTGCAGTAGTATCTAACAGTGTAGTAGAATCTAACAGTGCAGTAGTATCTAACAGTGCAGTAGAATCTAACAGTGCAGTAGTATCTAACAGTGCAGTAGTATCTAACAGTGCAGTAGTATCTAACAGTGCAGTAGTATCTAACAGTGCAGTAGTATCTAACAGTGCAGTAGTATCTAACAGTGCAGTAGAATCTAACAGTGCTGTAGAATCTAACAGTGCAGTAGTATCTAACAGTGCAGTAGTGTCTAACAGTGCAGTAGTGTCTAACAGTGCAGTAGTGTCTAACAGTGCAGTAGTATCTAACAGTGCAGTAGTATCTAACAGTGCAGTAAAATCTAACAGTGCAGTAGTATCTAACAGTGCAGTAGTATCTAACAGTGCAGTAGATTCTAACAGTGCAGTAGTATCTAACAGTGCAGTAGTATCTAACAATGCATCTAACAGTGCAGTAGTATCTAACAGTGTAGTAGAATCTAACAGTGCAGTAGTATCTAACAGTGCAGTAGAATCTAACAGTGCAGTAGTATCTAACAGTGCAGTAGTATCTAACAGTGCAGTAAAATCTAACAGTGCAGTAGATTCTAACAGTGCAGTAGATTCTAACAGTGCTGTAGAATCTAACAGTGCAGTAGAATCTAACAGTGCAGTAGTATCTAACAGTGCAGTAGTATCTAACAGTGCAGTAAAATCTAACAGTGCAGTAGATTCTAACAGTGCAGTAGATTCTAACAGTGCAGTAGATTCTAACAGTGCTGTAGAATCTAACAGTGCAGTAGTATCTAACAGTGCAGTAGTATCTAACAGTGCAGTAGTATCTAACAGTGCAGTAGTATCTAACAGTGCAGTAGTATCTAACAGTGCAGTAGAATCTAACAGTGCAGTAGTATCTAACAGTGCAGTAGATTCTAACAGTGCAGTAGTATCTAACAGTGCAGTAGTATCTAACAATGCATCTAACAGTGCAGTAGTATCTAACAGTGTAGTAGAATCTAACAGTGCAGTAGTATCTAACAGTGCAGTAGAATCTAACAGTGCAGTAGATTCTAACAGTGCAGTAGTATCTAACAGTGCAGTAGATTCTAACAGTGCAGTAGATTCTAACAGTGCAGTAGATTCTAACAGTGCTGTAGAATCTAACAGTGCAGTAGTATCTAACAGTGCAGTAGTATCTAACAGTGCAGTAGTATCTAACAGTGCAGTAGTGTCTAACAGTGCAGTAGTATCTAACAGTGCATTAGTATCTAACAGTGCAGTAGATTCTAACAGTGCAGTAGTATCTAACAGTGCAGTAGTATCTAACAGTGCAGTAGAATCTAACAGTGCAGTAGTATATAACAGTGCAGTAGTATCTAACAGTGCAGTAGTATCTAACAGTGCAGTAGTATCTAACAGTGTAGTAGAATCTAACAGTGCAGTAGTATCTAACAGTGCAGTAGAATCTAACAGTGCAGTAGTATCTAACAGTGCAGTAGTATCTAACAGTGCAGTAGTATCTAACAGTGCAGTAAAATCTAACAGTGCAGTAGTATCTAACAGTGCAGTAGTATCTAACAGTGCAGTAGAATCTAACAGTGCTGTAGAATCTAACAGTGCAGTAGTATCTAACAGTGCAGTAGTATCTAACAGTGCAGTAGTGTCTAACAGTGCAGTAGTGTCTAACAGTGCAGTAGTATCTAACAGTGCAGTAGTATCTAACAGTGCAGTAAAATCTAACAGTGCAGTAGTATCTAACAGTGCAGTAGTATCTAACAGTGCAGTAGATTCTAACAGTGCAGTAGTATCTAACAGTGCAGGAGTATCTAACAATGCATCTAACAGTGCAGTAGTATCTAACAGTGTAGTAGAATCTAACAGTGCAGTAGTATCTAACAGTGCAGTAGAATCTAACAGTGCAGTAGTATCTAACAGTGCAGTAGTATCTAACAGTGCAGTAAAATCTAACAGTGCAGTAGATTCTAACAGTGCAGTAGATTCTAACAGTGCTGTAGAATCTAACAGTGCAGTAGAATCTAACAGTGCAGTAGTATCTAACAGTGCAGTAGTATCTAACAGTGCAGTAAAATCTAACAGTGCAGTAGATTCTAACAGTGCAGTAGATTCTAACAGTGCTGTAGAATCTAACAGTGCAGTAGTATCTAACAGTGCAGTAGTATCTAACAGTGCAGTAGAATCTAACAGTGCAGTAGTATCTAACAGTGCAGTAGTATCTAACAGTGCAGTAGTATCTAACAGTGTAGTAGAATCTAACAGTGCAGTAGTATCTAACAGTGCAGTAGTATCTAACAGTGCAGTAGTATCTAACAGTGCAGTAGTATCTAACAGTACAGTAGTATCTAACAGTGCTGTAGAATCTAACAGTGCAGTAGTATCTAACAGTGCAGTAGTATCTAACAGTGTAGTAGAATCTAACAGTGCAGTAGTATCTAACAGTGCAGTAGAATCTAACAGTGCAGTAGTATCTAACAGTGCAGTAGTATCTAACAGTGCAGTAGAATCTAACAGTGCTGTAGAATCTAACAGTGCAGTAGTATCTAACAGTGCAGTAGTATCTAACAGTGCAGTAGTGTCTAACAGTGCAGTAGTGTCTAACAGTGCATTAGTATCTAACAGTGCAGTAGTATCTAACAGTGCAGTAAAATCTAACAGTGCAGTAGTATCTAACAGTGCAGTAGTATCTAACAGTGCAGTAGATTCTAACAGTGCAGTAGTATCTAACAGTGCAGTAGTATCTAACAATGCATCTAACAGTGCAGTAGTATCTAACAGTGTAGTAGAATCTAACAGTGCAGTAGTATCTAACAGTGCAGTAGAATCTAACAGTGCAGTAGAATCTAACAGTGCAGTAGTATCTAACAGTGCAGTAGATTCTAACAGTGCAGTAGATTCTAACAGTGCAGTAGATTCTAACAGTGCTGTAGAATCTAACAGTGCAGTAGTATCTAACAGTGCAGTAGTATCTAACAGTGCAGTAGTATCTAACAGTGCAGTAGTGTCTAACAGTGCAGTAGTATCTAACAGTGCATTAGTATCTAACAGTGCAGTAGATTCTAACAGTGCAGTAGTATCTAACAGTGCAGTAGTATCTAACAGTGCAGTAGAATCTAACAGTGCAGTAGTATATAACAGTGCAGTAGTATCTAACAGTGCAGTAGTATCTAACAGTGCAGTAGTATCTAACAGTGTAGTAGAATCTAACAGTGCAGTAGTATCTAACAGTGCAGTAGAATCTAACAGTGCAGTAGTATCTAACAGTGCAGTAGTATCTAACAGTGCAGTAGTATCTAACAGTGCAGTAAAATCTAACAGTGCAGTAAAATCTAACAGTGCAGTAGTATCTAACAGTGCAGTAGTATCTAACAGTGCAGTAGAATCTAACAGTGCTGTAGAATCTAACAGTGCAGTAGTATCTAACAGTGCAGTAGTATCTAACAGTGCAGTAGTGTCTAACAGTGCAGTAGTGTCTAACAGTGCATTAGTATCTAACAGTGCAGTAGTATCTAACAGTGCAGTAAAATCTAACAGTGCAGTAGTATCTAACAGTGCAGTAGTATCTAACAGTGCAGTAGATTCTAACAGTGCAGTAGTATCTAACAGTGCAGTAGTATCTAACAATGCATCTAACAGTGCAGTAGTATCTAACAGTGTAGTAGAATCTAACAGTGCAGTAGTATCTAACAGTGCAGTAGAATCTAACAGTGCAGTAGAATCTAACAGTGCAGTAGTATCTAACAGTGCAGTAGATTCTAACAGTGCAGTAGATTCTAACAGTGCAGTAGATTCTAACAGTGCTGTAGAATCTAACAGTGCAGTAGTATCTAACAGTGCAGTAGTATCTAACAGTGCAGTAGTATCTAACAGTGCAGTAGTGTCTAACAGTGCAGTAGTATCTAACAGTGCATTAGTATCTAACAGTGCAGTAGATTCTAACAGTGCAGTAGTATCTAACAGTGCAGTAGTATCTAACAGTGCAGTAGAATCTAACAGTGCAGTAGTATATAACAGTGCAGTAGTATCTAACAGTGCAGTAGTATCTAACAGTGCAGTAGTATCTAACAGTGTAGTAGAATCTAACAGTGCAGTAGTATCTAACAGTGCAGTAGAATCTAACAGTGCAGTAGTATCTAACAGTGCAGTAGTATCTAACAGTGCAGTAGTATCTAACAGTGCAGTAAAATCTAACAGTGCAGTAGTATCTAACAGTGCAGTAGTATCTAACAGTGCAGTAGAATCTAACAGTGCTGTAGAATCTAACAGTGCAGTAGTATCTAACAGTGCAGTAGTATCTAACAGTGCAGTAGTGTCTAACAGTGCAGTAGTGTCTAACAGTGCAGTAGTATCTAACAGTGCAGTAGTATCTAACAGTGCAGTAAAATCTAACAGTGCAGTAGTATCTAACAGTGCAGTAGTATCTAACAGTGCAGTAGATTCTAACAGTGCAGTAGTATCTAACAGTGCAGTAGTATCTAACAATGCATCTAACAGTGCAGTAGTATCTAACAGTGTAGTAGAATCTAACAGTGCAGTAGTATCTAACAGTGCAGTAGAATCTAACAGTGCAGTAGTATCTAACAGTGCAGTAGTATCTAACAGTGCAGTAAAATCTAACAGTGCAGTAGATTCTAACAGTGCAGTAGATTCTAACAGTGCTGTAGAATCTAACAGTGCAGTAGAATCTAACAGTGCAGTAGTATCTAACAGTGCAGTAGTATCTAACAGTGCAGTAAAATCTAACAGTGCAGTAGATTCTAACAGTGCAGTAGATTCTAACAGTGCAGTAGATTCTAACAGTGCTGTAGAATCTAACAGTGCAGTAGTATCTAACAGTGCAGTAGTATCTAACAGTGCAGTAGTATCTAACAGTGCAGTAGTATCTAACAGTGCAGTAGTATCTAACAGTGTAGTAGAATCTAACAGTGCAGTAGTATCTAACAGTGCAGTAGTATCTAACAGTGCAGTAGTATCTAACAGTGCAGTAGTATCTAACAGTACAGTAGTATCTAACAGTGCAGTAGTATCTAACAGTGCAGTAGTATCTAACAGTGTAGTAGAATCTAACAGTGCAGTAGTATCTAACAGTGCAGTAGAATCTAACAGTGCAGTAGTATCTAACAGTGCAGTAGTATCTAACAGTGCAGTAGTATCTAACAGTGCAGTAAAATCTAACAGTGCAGTAGTATCTAACAGTGCAGTAGTATCTAACAGTGCAGTAGAATCTAACAGTGCTGTAGAATCTAACAGTGCAGTAGTATCTAACAGTGCAGTAGTATCTAACAGTGCAGTAGTGTCTAACAGTGCAGTAGTGTCTAACAGTGCATTAGTATCTAACAGTGCAGTAGTATCTAACAGTGCAGTAAAATCTAACAGTGCAGTAGTATCTAACAGTGCAGTAGTATCTAACAGTGCAGTAGATTCTAACAGTGCAGTAGTATCTAACAGTGCAGTAGTATCTAACAATGCATCTAACAGTGCAGTAGTATCTAACAGTGTAGTAGAATCTAACAGTGCAGTAGTATCTAACAGTGCAGTAGAATCTAACAGTGCAGTAGAATCTAACAGTGCAGTAGTATCTAACAGTGCAGTAGATTCTAACAGTGCAGTAGATTCTAACAGTGCTGTAGAATCTAACAGTGCAGTAGTATCTAACAGTGCAGTAGTATCTAACAGTGCAGTAGTGTCTAACAGTGCAGTAGTATCTAACAGTGCATTAGTATCTAACAGTGCAGTAGATTCTAACAGTGCAGTAGTATCTAACAGTGCAGTAGTATCTAACAGTGCAGTAGAATCTAACAGTGCAGTAGTATATAACAGTGCAGTAGTATCTAACAGTGCAGTAGTATCTAACAGTGCAGTAGTATCTAACAGTGTAGTAGAATCTAACAGTGCAGTAGTATCTAACAGTGCAGTAGAATCTAACAGTGCAGTAGAATCTAACAGTGCAGTAGTATCTAACAGTGCAGTAGTATCTAACAGTGCAGTAGTATCTAACAGTGCAGTAGTATCTAACAGTGCAGTAAAATCTAACAGTGCAGTAGTATCTAACAGTGCAGTAGTATCTAACAGTGCAGTAGAATCTAACAGTGCTGTAGAATCTAACAGTGCAGTAGTATCTAACAGTGCAGTAGTATCTAACAGTGCAGTAGTGTCTAACAGTGCAGTAGTGTCTAACAGTGCAGTAGTATCTAACAGTGCAGTAGTATCTAACAGTGCAGTAAAATCTAACAGTGCAGTAGTATCTAACAGTGCAGTAGTATCTAACAGTGCAGTAGATTCTAACAGTGCAGTAGTATCTAACAGTGCAGTAGTATCTAACAATGCATCTAACAGTGCAGTAGTATCTAACAGTGTAGTAGAATCTAACAGTGCAGTAGTATCTAACAGTGCAGTAGAATCTAACAGTGCAGTAGTATCTAACAGTGCAGTAGTATCTAACAGTGCAGTAAAATCTAACAGTGCAGTAGATTCTAACAGTGCAGTAGATTCTAACAGTGCTGTAGAATCTAACAGTGCAGTAGTATCTAACAGTGCAGTAGTATCTAACAGTGCAGTAGTGTCTAACAGTGCAGTAGTATCTAACAGTGCATTAGTATCTAACAGTGCAGTAGATTCTAACAGTGCAGTAGTATCTAACAATGCAGTAGTATCTAACAGTGCAGTAAAATCTAACAGTGCAGTAGATTCTAACAGTGCAGTAGTATCTAACAGTGCAGTAGAATCTAACAGTGCAGTAGTATATAACAGTGCAGTAGAATCTAACAGTGCAGTAGATTCTAACAGTGCAGTAGTATCTAACAGTGCAGTAGTATCTAACAGTGCAGTAGTATCTAACAATGCATCTAACAGTGCAGTAGTATCTAACAGTGCAGTAGTGTCTAACAGTGCAGTAGTATCTAACAGTGCAGTAGTATCTAACAATGCATCTAACAGTGCAGTAGTGTCTAACAGTGCAGTAGTATCTTACAGTGCATTAGTATCTAACAGTGCAGTAGAATCTAACAGTGCAGTAGTATCTAACAGTGCAGTAGTATCTAACAGTGCAGTAAAATCTAACAGTGCAGTAGAATCTAACAGTGCAGTAGTATCTAACAGTGCAGTAGAATCTAACAGTGCAGTAGTATATAACAGTGCAGTAGAATCTAACAGTGCAGTAGATTCTAACAGTGCAGTAGTATCTAACAGTGCAGTAGTATCTAACAATGCATCTAACAGTGCAGTAGTATCTAACAGTGCAGTAGTGTCTAACAGTGCAGTAGTGTCTAACAGTGCAGTAGTATCTAACAGTGCAGTAGTATCTAACAGTGCAGTAAAATCTAACAGTGCAGTAGTATCTAACAGTGCAGTAGTATCTAACAGTGCAGTAGTATCTAACAGTGCAGTAGTATCTAACAGTGCAGTAGTATATAACAGTGCAGTAGAATCTAACAGTGCAGTAGTATCTAACAGTGCAGTAGATTCTAACAGTGCAGTAGTATCTAACAGTGCAGTAGTATCTAACAATGCATCTAACAGTGCAGTAGTATCTAACAGTGTAGTAGAATCTAACAGTGCAGTAGTATCTAACAGTGCAGTAGAATCTAACAGTGCAGTAGAATCTAACAGTGCAGTAGTATCTAACAGTGCAGTAGTATCTAACAGTGCAGTAGTATCTAACAGTGCAGTAAAATCTAACAGTGCAGTAGATTCTAACAGTGCAGTAGATTCTAACAGTGCAGTAGAATCTAACAGTGCAGTAGAATCTAACAGTGCAGTAGTATCTAACAGTGCAGTAGATTCTAACAGTGCAGTAGAATCTAACAGTGCTGTAGAATCTAACAGTGCAGTAGTATCTAACAGTGCAGTAGTATCTAACAGTGCAGTAGTATCTAACAGTGCAGTAGTGTCTAACAGTGCAGTAGTATCTAACAGTGCAGTAGAATCTAACAGTGCAGTAGTATCTAACAGTGCAGTAGTATCTAACAGTGCAGTAAAATCTAACAGTGCAGTAAAATCTAACAGTGCAGTAGAATCTAACAGTGCAGTAGTATCTAACAGTGCAGTAGTATCTAACAGTGCAGTAGAATCTAACAGTGCAGTAGATTCTAACAGTGCAGTAGTATCTAACAGTGCAGTAGTATCTAACAATGCATCTAACAGTGCAGTAGTATCTAACAGTGCAGTAGTGTCTAACAGTGCAGTAGTGTCTAACAATGCAGTAGTATCTAACAGTGCAGTAGTATCTAACAATGCATCTAACAGTGCAGTAGTGTCTAACAGTGCAGTAGTATCTAACAGTGCATTAGTATCTAACAGTGCAGTAGAATCTAACAGTGCAGTAGTATCTAACAGTGCAGTAGTATCTAACAGTGCAGTAAAATCTAACAGTGCAGTAGAATCTAACAGTGCAGTAGTATCTAACAGTGCAGTAGAATCTAACAGTGCAGTAGTATATAACAGTGCAGTAGAATCTAACAGTGCAGTAGATTCTAACAGTGCAGTAGTATCTAACAGTGCAGTAGTATCTAACAATGCATCTAACGGTGCAGTAGTATCTAACAGTGCAGTAGTGTCTAACAGTGCAGTAGTGTCTAACAGTGTAGTAGTATCTAACAGTGCAGTAGTATCTAACAATGCATCTAACAGTGCAGTAGTATCTAACAGTGCAGTAGTATCTAACAGTGCAGTAGTGTCTAACAGTGCAGTAGTATCTAACAGAGCAGTAGTGTCTAACAATACACAGAAATCTAAAAGTAAAATAATGGAATTAAGAAATATATTAATATTAGATTGAACAATATCGGAGTGGCATTGACTACAATACAGTAGAATATAATACAGTATATAGATATGAGATGAGTAAAGCAGTATGTAACCACTATTAAAGTGACTAGTGTTCCAGTATTAAAGTGACTAGTGTTCCATTATTAAAGTGACTAGTGATTCCATTATTAAAGTGGCCAGTGATTCCATGTCTATGTATATATGTCAACAGCCTCTGCAGGGTTGAGGTACCAGGTGGAAGCCGGCTAGTGGTGGCTGTTTAACAGTCTGATGGCCTTGGAATAGAAGCTGTTATTCAGACTCTCTGTCCCAGCTTTGATGCACCTGTACTGACCTGTACTTCTGGATGATAGCGGGGTGAACAGGTCGTTACTCGGGTGGTTGATGTCCTTGATTATCTTTTTGGCCTTCCTTTGACATCGGGTGCTGTAGGTGTCCTGGAGGGCAGGCAGTATGATCCCAGTGATGCGTTGGGCAGACCGCACTACCCTCTGGAGAGCGCTGCGGTTGCGGGCGGTGCAGTTGCCGTACCAGGCGGTGATACAGCCTGACAGGATGCTCTCAATTGTGTGTCTGTAAAAGTTTGTGAGGGTTTTAGGGGCCAAGACAAGGTTGAATAGACACTGTTGCACCTTCTTCACCACGCTGTCTGTGTGGGTAGACCATTTCAGTGTCTGTGATGTGTACGTCGAGGAACTTGATGCTTTCCACCTTCTCCACTGCGGTCACATCAATGTGGATAGAGGCTTGCTCCCTTTGCTGTTTCCTGAAGTCCACCATCAGCTCCTTTGTTTTGTTGACGTTGAGGGAGAGGTTAATTTCCTGACACCACACTCCGAGGGCCCTCACCTCCTCCCTGTAGGCTGTCTTGTTATTGTTGGTAATCAGGCCTACTACTGTTGTGTCATCTGCAAACTTGATGATTGAGTTGGAGGTGTGCGTGGCCACGCAGTTATGGGTGAACAGGGAGGATAGGAGGGTACTATGGTGTTGAAGGCTGAGCTGTAGTCAATGAACAGCATTCTTACATAGGTATTCCTCTTGTCCAGATGGGATAGGGCAGTGTGCAGTGTATTGGCAATTTAATTGTCTGTGGATCTATTGGGGCAGTAAGAAAATTGAAGTGGGTCTAGGGTGTCATGTAAGGTAGAGGTGACATGATCCTTAACTAGCCTCTCAAAGCACTTCATGATGATAGAAGTGAGTGAATCGGCGCGATAGTAATTTAGTTCAGTTACCTTTGCTTTCTTGGGTACAGGAACAATGGTGGACATCTTGAGCATGTGGGGACAGCAGACTAGGATAGGGATGGATTGAATATGTCCGTAAACACTCCAGCCAGCATGCTCTGAGGACGCAGCAATGGATGCCATCTGGACCAAATGTCTTACTCCCGTCATCCACAGAGAACAAGAGTCAACAGTCGTTGGGAGCAGGACATGTCGGTGCACTTGTGTTATCCTCAAAGCAGGCGAAGAAGTTATCTAGCTTGTCCGGTAGCAAGACGTCGGTGTCCGCGATGTGTCTGGTGATAATCCGTGATTGTCTGTAGACCCTTTCACATACGTCTCGTGTCTAAGCCGTTGAATCGCACCTCTACTTTGTCTCTGTCTTACACCTATATAACCAGTCTTACACCTATATAACCAGTCTTACACCAATGTTACCAGTCTTACACCTATATAACCAGTCTTACACCTATGTAACCAGTCTTACACCAATGTAACCAGTCTTACACCAATGTAACCAGTCTTACACCAATGTAACCAGTCTTACACCAATGTAACCAGTCTTACACCTATGTAACCAGTCTTACACCTATGTAACCAGTCTTACACCTATGTAACCAGTCTTACACCTATATAACCAGTCTTACACCTATATAACCAGTCTTACACCTATATAACCAGTCTTACACCTATATAACCAGTCTTACACCTATATAACCAGTCTTACACCTATATAACCAGTCTTACACCTATGTAACCAGTCTTACACCTATGTTACCAGTCTTACACCTATGTAACCAGTCTTACACCTATATAACCAGTCTTACACCTATATAACCAGTCTTACACCTATATAACCAGTCTTACACCTATGTTACCAGTCTTACACCTATGTAACCAGTCTTACACCTATATAACCAGTCTTACACCTATATAACCAGTCTTACACCTATGTAACCAGTCTTACACCTATGTTACCAGTCTTACACCTATGTTACCAGTCTTACACCTATATAACCAGTCTTACACCTATATAACCAGTCTTACACCTATATAACCAGTCTTACACCTATATAACCAGTCTTACACCTATATAACCAGTCTTACACCTATGTTACCAGTCTTACACCTATGTAACCAGTCTTACACCTATGTTACCTGTCTTACACCTATGTTTTGCATCTGACAGGGTCCACCTGGCCTAACTGGAGATATGGTACGCCCAGCACCAGCAATTAAACTTGAATGAAATCAAATCTAGGTATTTTCATACAGCAATTAAGCCAACTAGGCAGCCAGTGGTCTTTGTGCTGCACAGGAGGTTGGTGGCATCTTAGTTGGGGAGAACAGGCTAGTGGTAATGACTGGAGCAGAATCAGTGGAATGGTATCAAATACATCAAACACATGGTTTCCAGGTAATTGATGCCGTTCCATTTGCTCTGTTCCAGCCATTATTATGAACCGTCCTCCTGTCAGCAGCCTCCACTGGTGTGCTGAGAACATGTGGATCTAACATCTGTCTCCATAGCAGCTTTATAAGCAACATGCTGTTAACCCATAGCCTGATCCAGGATCTGTTTGTGCTGCCTTTCTAACTCATATTGTCATTGGCAACAGGTCTGGGATGAGGCCATGAGTTTACATCTGTCTCCACAGAAACAAGCTGGATACACACTCATTCCAACACTGAATACCATCCAACCGGCCTATCTAGGAATCCATCCAGCATCCTGGTAGCCTGGTCCATTGCTGTCCTTGTCGAGCCAATCGTCCTTTGGCATGGCAATGAGTAGGAAGGCATTGGCATGATAGCACAAACAGATCTGGCACCAGGCTAGCATCCAGCCCCTCTCTCTCTCTTATACAGAAGCGACATTTCAACAAATAGCAGATATCAATGGTGTGTCAAACAGCGGAATGCTAGGCTATGTGTCCAGTTTACTGCTGCTATGAGAGGCCTAGACCGTGAAGCTAGGGTAACGCAACACCCATAGCCTGGCCATACACAAATGACAGCCCTGCTCTGATACCCTTCTGTCTTCTGTCCCTAGGGATCCCCTGGGTTGCCAGGTCAGACGGGGGCTCTGGGCAAAGAGGGAAAAAGGGTGAGTAAACGCCACACACACAATCACACACAGGCACTGCTACTCTTTGTGTGGCCTGGGCTGGGCCTTTCTCCTGCTTCTGGACCCCTTCCCCTGGGGACTGCCTGACAACAGCTGAGGACAGCGTGTGGAGTGGATGTAGGGGCCTGAGTTGGCCTGGGTGGGCCTGGGTGGGCCTGGTAGGGTCGAGCCCTGGGGGAATGCTAATAGTTGGACTAGGTTTAATAAATGTCTCTGAGAGGTCAACATGACTGGCAGCACACGTGGCCAGTCCCAGCAGGCAGCTGTCCTAAGCAGTGTTATGTTTCCTATAAAGGGCCATACAGGGTTAAAAGAACAATGGCTGTGACTGTACAAACAAGAACATTCCAGTTCTACCCAGTTGGCCCACTTGGATTTCACCTCCTGCTACAGTCGAGCAGTCTTAGAGCTCTCACCAATTCCTAGAGGTACTGCAGTGGTCAATGTCATTTTTACATTGTAGTCATTTAGCAGACGCTCTTATCCAGAGAGACTTACAGTAGTGATTGCATACATCTTTTTACATTCAACTTAGCCTTGATTAAACTACAGCATGATACTGTGATGCTTCAGATGCAGGATCTTAATTTGGTTGTTGAGTGTTGAGATTGTCCCGTTATGTTGGTTTTCAAACGTAAGTAGTGTAAGTATAGTGTATTCACTTTAGAAGCCAATCCAAAAGATGACTTGTTAGAGGCCTGATTGGTCTCACACTTTCTCTCCATCCCTAGCAAACACAGCTGATTAATCACTTGGCATTCTAAACTGAAGATCATGATTAGGTGATTTTATTTATTTATTTTATTTCACCTTTATTTAACCAGGTTGGCTAGTTGAGAACAAGTTCTCGTTTACAACTGTGACCTGGCCAAGAATAAAGCAAAGCAGTTTGACACATAGGACAACACAGTTACACATGGAATAAACAAACATACAGCCAATGATACAGTAGAAAAAAGTCTATATACAGTGTGTTCAAATGTGGTAAGATAAGGGAGGTAAGGCAATAAATATGCCATGGTGGCGATGTAATTACAATATACCAATAAACACTGGAGTGATTGATGTGCAGAAGATGAATGTGCAAGTAGAGATACTGAGATACTGGGGTGCAAAGGAGCAAGATAAATAAATAATTACAGTATGGGGATGAGGTAGTTGGATGGGCTATTTACAGATGGGCTATGTACAGGTGCAGTGATCTGTAAGGTGCTCTGACAGCTGGTGCTTAAAGCTAGTGAGGGTATCTCCCTCCAGCTTCAGTGATTTTTGCAGTTCGTTCCAGTCATTGGCAGCAGACAACTGTAAGGAAAGGCGGCCAAATGAGGAATTGGCTTTGGGGGTGACCAGTGAAATATACCTGCTGGAGCGTGTGCTACAGGTGGGTGCTGCTATGGTGACCAGTGAGCTGAGATAAGGCGGGGCTTTACCTAGCAGAGACTTGGAAATGACCTGAAGCCAGTGGGTCTGGTGACAAGTATGAATCGAGGGCCAGCCAATGAGAGTGTACAGGTCGCAATGGTGGGTAGGATATGGAGCTTTGGTGACAAAACGGATGGCACTGTGATAGACTGCATCCAATTTGTTGAGTAGAGTGTTGGAGGCTATTTTATAAATGACATCGCCGAAGTCGAGGATCGGTAGGCTGGTCAGTTTTACGAGGGTATGCTTGGCAGCATGATTGAAGGATGCTTTGTTGCGACATAGGAAGCCGATTCTAGATTTAATTTTGGATTAGAGATGCTTAATTAATGTGAGTCTGGAAGGAGAGCTTACAGTCTAACCAGACACCTAGGTATTTGTAGTTGTCCACATATTCTAAGTCAGAGCCGTCCAGAGTAGTGATGCTGGACGGGTGGGCAGGTGCGGGAAGGAGAGTTGTATGGCATTGAAGCTCGTCTGGAGGTTAGTTAATTAACACAGTGTCCAAAGAAGGGCCAGAAGTATACAGAATGGTGTCGTCTGCGTAGAGGTGGATGAGAGAATCACCAGCAGCAAGAGCGACATCATTGATGTATACAGAGAAGAGAGTCTGCCCGAGAATTGAACCTTGTGGCACCCCCATAGAGACTGCCAGAGGTCCAGACATCAGGCCCTCCGATTTGACACTGAACTCTGAGAAGTAGCTGGTGAACCTGGCAAGGCAGTCTGCCGATAAGAATGTGGTGATTGACAGAGTCGAAAGCCTTGGCCAGGTTGATGAAGATGGCTGCACAGTAATGTCTCTTATCGATGGTGGTTATGATATCATTTAGGACCTTGAGTGTAGCTGACGTGCACCCATGACCAGCTCTGAAACCAGATTGCATAGCGGAGAAGGTACGGTGGGATTCGAAATGGTTGGTAATCTGTTTGTTAACTTGGTGTTCGAAGACCTTAGAAAGGCAGGGTAGGATAGATATACTGTAGGTCTGTAGCAGTTTGGGTCTAGAGTGTCTCCCCTTTGAAGAGGGGGATGATCGCGGCAGCTTTCCAATCTTTGGGAATCTCAGACGATACGAAAGAGAGGTTGAATAGGCTAGTCATAGGGGTTGCAACAATTTTGACAGATAATTTTAGAAAGAGAGGGTCCAGATTGTCTAGCCCGGCTGATTACTGGAGTCAGGTGTGTTTGCTGGGGCTGGGGCAAAACTGTGACACCAATCAGGCCCTCGAGGACTGGAATTGGCCACCTTGTGTTAGAGGAATGTGATTGTTATTCCCAACCTCGTGGGCCTGATTGGTGTCACAGTTTTGCCCCAGCCCCTAGCATTTCCCTAGTAGGCTAGTTACAATACTATAAACAGTTCATATCTAGACACTGAGTGTACTAAACATTAAGAACACCTGCTCTTTCCATGACATAGACTGACCAGGTGAATCTAGGTGAAAGCTATGATCCCTTATTGATGTCACTTGTTAAATCCACTTCAATCCTTTTTTTGAACGGGATATGGTAGTAGGTGCCAGGCACACCAGTTTGGGTCAAGAACTGCAACGCTGCTGGGTTATTTACAATCAACAGTTACCCGTGTCTTTCAAGAATGGTCCACTACCCTAAGGACATCCAGCTAACTTGACACAACTGTGGGAAGCATTGGAGGCAACATGAGCAGCATCCCTGTGGAATGCTTTCAACACCTTTCCATGACCCGAGTCCATGACCCGAGTCCATGACCCGAGTCCATGACCCGACGAATTGAGGCTGTTCTGAGAGCAAAAGGGGAGAGTGGGGGGGGGGGGGGGTCCTTAATAAGGAAGGTAATTCCTAAAGTTTGGTAACCTCAGTGTATATCAACAGTTTAGTGCTATTCCTGAACTTTTCCGTAGCTCTCACTGACACTGCATGAGCTAGCAGTGAATCACATTCTCAATGCAAGATTTCCTGGACAGAAAAAGAGAATTGAAATCGGAAGTTAGTTAGAGCTGAAGGCTGGTGCTACTGTTCATATCCTCACACCAGAAGTTAGTTAGAGCTGAAGGCTGGTGCTACTGTTCATATCCTCACACCAGAAGTTAGTTAGAGCTGAAGGCTGGTGCTACTGTTCATATCCTCACACCAGAAGTTAGTTAGAGCTGAAGGCTGGTGCTACTTTTTATATCCTCACACCAGAAGTTAGTTAGAGCTGATGGCTGGTGCTACTGTTCATATCCTCACACCAAAAGTTAGTTAGAGCTGATGGCTGGTGCTACTGTTCATATCCTCACACCATAAGTTAGTTAAAGCTGATGGCTGGTGCTACTGTTCATATCCTCACACCAGAAGTTAGTTAAAGCTGATGGCTGGTGCTACTGTTCATATCCTCACACCAGAAGTTAGTTAGAGCTGAAGGCTGGTGCTACTGTTTATATCCTCACACCAGAAGTTAGTTAGAGCTGATGGCTGGTGCTACTGTTTATATCCTCACACCAGAAGTTAGTTAGAGCTGATGGCTGGTGCTACTGTTCATATCCTCACACCAGAAGTTAGTTAGAGCTGATGGATGGTG